>NW_026968267.1:0-109577 GCF_028390025.1 Pseudophryne corroboree | reverse complement strand
CAGCTCTTTGCAAAAGAGAGATATTGGCAAGGAAAAGCTGTCAGGTACCTTTGCATTTTTCTCCCAAACGAAGGACACTAGAATTAAAATTTTAAAGCCTCCTGTTAGGCCATCATCTACACGACATAGCCCTGAATTTTCCAATGCGCAGCTCTTTGCAAAAGAGAGATATTGGCAAGGAAAAGCTGTCTTGTACCTTTGCATTTTTCTCCCAAACGAAGGACACTAGAATTAAAATTTTAAAGCCTCCTGTTATGCCATCATCTACACGACATAGCCCTGAATTTTCCAATGCGCAGCTCTTTGCAAAAGAGAGATATTGGCAAGGAAAAGCTGTCTTGTACCTTTGCATTTTTCTCCCAAACGAAGGACACTAGAAAGAAAATTTTAAAGCCTCCTGTTAGGCCATCATCTACACGACATAGCCCTGAATTTTCCAATGCGTAGCTCTTTGCAAAAGAGAGATATTGGCAAGGAAAAGCTGTCTTGTACCTTTGCATTTTTCTCCCAAACGAAGGACACTAGAAAGAAAATTTTAAAGCCTCCTGTTAGGCCATCATCTACACGACATAGCCCTGATTTTTCCAATGCGCAGCTCTTTGCAAAAGAGAGATATTGGCAAGGAAAAGCTGTCTTGTACCATTGCATTTTTCTCCCAAACGAAGGACACTAGAAAGAAAATTTTAAAGCCTCCTGTTAGGCCATCATCTACACGACATAGCCCTGAATTTTCCAATGCGCAGCTCTTTGCAAAAGAGAGATATTGGCAAGGAAAAGCTGTCTTGTACCTTTGCATTTTTCTCCCAAACGAAGGACACTAGAAAGAAAATTTTAAAGCCTCCTGTTAGGCCATCATCTACACGACATAGCCCTGATTTTTCCAATGCGCAGCTCTTTGCAAAAGAGAGATATTGGCAAGGAAAAGCTGTCTTGTACCATTGCATTTTTCTCCCAAACGAAGGACACTAGAAAGAAAATTTTAAAGCCTCCTGTTAAGCCATCATCTACACGACATAGCCCTGAATTTTCCAATGCGCAGCTCTTTGCAAAAGAGAGATATTGGCAAGGAAAAGCTGTCTTGTACCATTGCATTTTTCTCCCAAACGAAGGACACTAGAAAGAAAATTTTAAAGCCTTCTGTTAGGCCATCATCTACACGACATAGCTCTGAATTTTCCAATGCGTAGCTCTTTGCAAAAGAGAGATATTGGCAAGGAAAAGCTGTCTTGTACCTTTGCATTTTTCTCCCAAACGAAGGACACTAGAATTGAAATTTTAAAGCCTCCTGTTAGGCCATCATCTACACGACATAGCCCTGAATTTTCCAATGCGCAGCTCTTTGCAAAAGAGAGATATTGGCAAGGAAAAGCTGTCTTGTACCATTGCATTTTTCTCCCAAACGAAGGACACTAGAAAGAAAATTTTAAAGCCTCCTGTTAGGCCATCATCTACACGACATAGCCCTGAATTTTCCAATGCGCAGCTCTTTGCAAAAGAGAGATATTGGCAAGTAAAAGCTGTCTTGTACCATTGCATTTTTCTCCCAAACGAAGGATACTAGAAAGAAAATTTTAAAGCCTCCTGTTAGGCCATCATCTACACGACATAGCCCTGAATTTTCCAATGCGTAGCTCTTTGCAAAAGAGAGATATTGGCAAGGAAAAGCTGTCTTGTACCATTGCATTTTTCTCCCAAACGAAGGACACTAGAAAGAAAATTTTAAAGCCTCCTGTTAGGCCATCATCTACACGACATAGCCCTGAATTTTCCAATGCGCAGCTCTTTGCAAAAGAGAGATATTGGCAAGGAAAAGCTGTCTTGTACCTTTGCATTTTTCTCCCAAACGAAGGACACTAGAATTAACATTTTAAAGCCTCCTGTTAGGCCATCATCTACACGACATAGCCCTGAATTTTCCAATGCGTAGCTCTTTGCAAAAGAGAGATATTGGCAAGGAAAAGCTGTCTTGTACCTTTGCATTTTTCTCCCAAACGAAGGACACTAGAATTAAAATTTTAAAGCCTCCTGTTAGGCCATCATCTACACGACATAGCCCTGAATTTTCCAATGCGTAGCTCTTTGCAAAAGAGAGATATTGGCAAGGAAAAGCTGTCTTGTACCTTTGCATTTTTCTCCCAAACGAAGGACACTAGAATTAAAATTTTAAAGCCTCCTGTTAGGCCATCATCTACACGACATAGCCCTGATTTTTCCAATGCGCAGCTCTTTGCAAAAGAGAGATATTGGCAAGGAAAAGCTGTCTTGTACCTTTGCATTTTTCTCCCAAACGAAGGACACTAGAAAGAAAATTTTAAAGCCTCCTGTTAGGCCATCATCTACACGACATAGCCCTGATTTTTCCAATGCGCAGCTCTTTGCAAAAGAGAGATATTGGCAAGGAAAAGCTGTCTTGTACCATTGCATTTTTCTCCCAAACGAAGGACACTAGAAAGAAAATTTTAAAGCCTCCTGTTAAGCCATCATCTACACGACATAGCCCTGAATTTTCCAATGCGCAGCTCTTTGCAAAAGAGAGATATTGGCAAGGAAAAGCTGTCTTGTACCATTGCATTTTTCTCCCAAACGAAGGACACTAGAAAGAAAATTTTAAAGCCTCCTGTTAGGCCATCATCTACACGACATAGCCCTGAATTTTCCAATGCGTAGCTCTTTGCAAAAGAGAGATATTGGCAAGGAAAAGCTGTCTTGTACCTTTGCATTTTTCTCCCAAACGAAGGACACTAGAATTGAAATTTTAAAGCCTCCTGTTAGGCCATCATCTACACGACATAGCCCTGAATTTTCCAATGCGCAGCTCTTTGCAAAAGAGAGATATTGGCAAGGAAAAGCTGTCTTGTACCTTTGCATTTTTCTCCCAAACGAAGGACACTAGAAAGAAAATTTTAAAGCCTCCTGTTAGGCCATCATCTACACGACATAGCCCTGATTTTTCCAATGCGCAGCTCTTTGCAAAAGAGAGATATTGGCAAGGAAAAGCTGTCTTGTACCATTGCATTTTTCTCCCAAACGAAGGACACTAGAAAGAAAATTTTAAAGCCTCCTGTTAAGCCATCATCTACACGACATAGCCCTGAATTTTCCAATGCGCAGCTCTTTGCAAAAGAGAGATATTGGCAAGGAAAAGCTGTCTTGTACCATTGCATTTTTCTCCCAAACGAAGGACACTAGAAAGAAAATTTTAAAGCCTTCTGTTAGGCCATCATCTACACGACATAGCTCTGAATTTTCCAATGCGTAGCTCTTTGCAAAAGAGAGATATTGGCAAGGAAAAGCTGTCTTGTACCTTTGCATTTTTCTCCCAAACGAAGGACACTAGAATTGAAATTTTAAAGCCTCCTGTTAGGCCATCATCTACACGACATAGCCCTGAATTTTCCAATGCGCAGCTCTTTGCAAAAGAGAGATATTGGCAAGGAAAAGCTGTCTTGTACCATTGCATTTTTCTCCCAAACGAAGGACACTAGAAAGAAAATTTTAAAGCCTCCTGTTAGGCCATCATCTACACGACATAGCCCTGAATTTTCCAATGCGCAGCTCTTTGCAAAAGAGAGATATTGGCAAGTAAAAGCTGTCTTGTACCATTGCATTTTTCTCCCAAACGAAGGATACTAGAAAGAAAATTTTAAAGCCTCCTGTTAGGCCATCATCTACACGACATAGCCCTGAATTTTCCAATGCGTAGCTCTTTGCAAAAGAGAGATATTGGCAAGGAAAAGCTGTCTTGTACCATTGCATTTTTCTCCCAAACGAAGGACACTAGAAAGAAAATTTTAAAGCCTCCTGTTAGGCCATCATCTACACGACATAGCCCTGAATTTTCCAATGCGCAGCTCTTTGCAAAAGAGAGATATTGGCAAGGAAAAGCTGTCTTGTACCTTTGCATTTTTCTCCCAAACGAAGGACACTAGAATTAACATTTTAAAGCCTCCTGTTAGGCCATCATCTACACGACATAGCCCTGAATTTTCCAATGCGTAGCTCTTTGCAAAAGAGAGATATTGGCAAGGAAAAGCTGTCTTGTACCTTTGCATTTTTCTCCCAAACGAAGGACACTAGAATTAAAATTTTAAAGCCTCCTGTTAGGCCATCATCTACACGACATAGCCCTGAATTTTCCAATGCGTAGCTCTTTGCAAAAGAGAGATATTGGCAAGGAAAAGCTGTCTTGTACCTTTGCATTTTTCTCCCAAACGAAGGACACTAGAATTAAAATTTTAAAGCCTCCTGTTAGGCCATCATCTACACGACATAGCCCTGATTTTTCCAATGCGCAGCTCTTTGCAAAAGAGAGATATTGGCAAGGAAAAGCTGTCTTGTACCTTTGCATTTTTCTCCCAAACGAAGGACACTAGAAAGAAAATTTTAAAGCCTCCTGTTAGGCCATCATCTACACGACATAGCCCTGATTTTTCCAATGCGCAGCTCTTTGCAAAAGAGAGATATTGGCAAGGAAAAGCTGTCTTGTACCATTGCATTTTTCTCCCAAACGAAGGACACTAGAAAGAAAATTTTAAAGCCTCCTGTTAAGCCATCATCTACACGACATAGCCCTGAATTTTCCAATGCGCAGCTCTTTGCAAAAGAGAGATATTGGCAAGGAAAAGCTGTCTTGTACCATTGCATTTTTCTCCCAAACGAAGGACACTAGAAAGAAAATTTTAAAGCCTCCTGTTAGGCCATCATCTACACGACATAGCCCTGAATTTTCCAATGCGTAGCTCTTTGCAAAAGAGAGATATTGGCAAGGAAAAGCTGTCTTGTACCTTTGCATTTTTCTCCCAAACGAAGGACACTAGAATTGAAATTTTAAAGCCTCCTGTTAGGCCATCATCTACACGACATAGCCCTGAATTTTCCAATGCGCAGCTCTTTGCAAAAGATAGATATTGGCAAGGAAAAGCTGTCTTGTACCATTGCATTTTTCTCCCAAACGAAGGACACTAGAAAGAAAATTTTAAAGCCTCCTGTTAGGCCATCATCTACACGACATAGCCCTGAATTTTCCAATGCGCAGCTCTTTGCAAAAGAGAGATATTGGCAAGGAAAAGCTGTCTTGTACCTTTGCATTTTTCTCCCAAACGAAGGTCACTAGAAAGAAAATTTTAAAGCCTCCTGTTAGGCCATCATCTACACGACATAGCCCTGAATTTTCCAATGCGTAGCTCTTTGCAAAAGAGAGATATTGGCAAGGAAAAGCTGTCTTGTACCATTGCATTTTTCTCCCAAACAAAGGACACTAGAAAGAAAATTTTAAAGCCTCCTGTTAGACCATCATCTACACGGCATAGCCATGAATTTTCCAATGCGCAGCTCTTTGCAAAAGAGAGATATTGGCAAGGAAAAGCTGTCTTGTACCATTGCATTTTTCTCCCAAACGAAGGACACTAGAAAGAAAATTTTAAAGCCTCCTGTTAGGCCATCATCTACACGACATAGCCCTGAATTTTCCAATGCGCAGCTCTTTGCAAAAGAGAGATATTGGCAAGGAAAAGCTGTCTTGTACCTTTGCATTTTTCTCCCAAACGAAGGACACTAGAATTAAAATTTTAAAGCCTCCTGTTAGGCCATCATCTACACGACATAGCCCTGAATTTTCCAATGCGTAGCTCTTTGCAAAAGAGAGATATTGGCAAGGAAAAGCTGTCTTGTACCTTTGCATTTTTCTCCCAAACGAAGGACACTAGAAAGAAAATTTTAAAGCCTCCTGTTAGGCCATCATCTACACGACATAGCCCTGATTTTTCCAATGCGCAGCTCTTTGCAAAAGAGAGATATTGGCAAGGAAAAGCTGTCTTGTACCATTGCATTTTTCTCCCAAACGAAGGACACTAGAAAGAAAATTTTAAAGCCTCCTGTTAGGCCATCATCTACACGACATAGCCCTGAATTTTCCAATGCGCAGCTCTTTGCAAAAGAGAGATATTGGCAAGGAAAAGCTGTCTTGTACCTTTGCATTTTTCTCCCAAACGAAGGACACTAGAAAGAAAATTTTAAAGCCTCCTGTTAGGCCATCATCTACACGACATAGCCCTGAATTTTCCAATGCGCAGCTCTTTGCAAAAGAGAGATATTGGCAAGGAAAAGCTGTCTTGTACCTTTGCATTTTTCTCCCAAACGAAGGACACTAGAATTAAAATTTTAAAGCCTCCTGTTAGGCCATCATCTACACGACATAGCCCTGAATTTTCCAATGCGTAGCTCTTTGCAAAAGAGAGATATTGGCAAGGAAAAGCTGTCTTGTACCTTTGCATTTTTCTCCCAAACGAAGGACACTAGAAAGAAAATTTTAAAGCCTCCTGTTAGGCCATCATCTACACGACATAGCCCTGATTTTTCCAATGCGCAGCTCTTTGCAAAAGAGAGATATTGGCAAGGAAAAGCTGTCTTGTACCATTGCATTTTTCTCCCAAACGAAGGACACTAGAAAGAAAATTTTAAAGCCTCCTGTTAGGCCATCATCTACACGACATAGCCCTGAATTTTCCAATGCGCAGCTCTTTGCAAAAGAGAGATATTGGCAAGGAAAAGCTGTCTTGTACCTTTGCATTTTTCTCCCAAACGAAGGACACTAGAAAGAAAATTTTAAAGCCTCCTGTTAGGCCATCATCTACACGACATAGCCCTGATTTTTCCAATGCGCAGCTCTTTGCAAAAGAGAGATATTGGCAAGGAAAAGCTGTCTTGTACCATTGCATTTTTCTCCCAAACGAAGGACACTAGAAAGAAAATTTTAAAGCCTCCTGTTAGGCCATCATCTACACGACATAGCCCTGAATTTTCCAATGCGCAGCTCTTTGCAAAAGAGAGATATTGGCAAGGAAAAGCTGTCTTGTACCTTTGCATTTTTCTCCCAAACGAAGGACACTAGAAAGAAAATTTTAAAGCCTCCTGTTAGGCCATCATCTACACGACATAGCCCTGAATTTTCCAATGCGCAGCTCTTTGCAAAAGAGAGATATTGGCAAGGAAAAGCTGTCTTGTACCTTTGCATTTTTCTCCCAAACGAAGGACACTAGAAAGAAAATTTTAAAGCCTCCTGTTAGGCCATCATCTACACGACATAGCCCTGATTTTTCCAATGCGCAGCTCTTTGCAAAAGAGAGATATTGGCAAGGAAAAGCTGTCAGGTACCTTTGCATTTTTCTCCCAAACGAAGGACACTAGAATTAAAATTTTAAAGCCTCCTGTTAGGCCATCATCTACACGACATAGCCCTGAATTTTCCAATGCGCAGCTCTTTGCAAAAGAGAGATATTGGCAAGGAAAAGCTGTCTTGTACCTTTGCATTTTTCTCCCAAACGAAGGACACTAGAATTAAAATTTTAAAGCCTCCTGTTATGCCATCATCTACACGACATAGCCCTGAATTTTCCAATGCGCAGCTCTTTGCAAAAGAGAGATATTGGCAAGGAAAAGCTGTTTTGTACCTTTGCATTTTTCTCCCAAACGAAGGACACTAGAAAGAAAATTTTAAAGCCTCCTGTTAGGCCATCATCTACACGACATAGCCCTGAATTTTCCAATGCGTAGCTCTTTGCAAAAGAGAGATATTGGCAAGGAAAAGCTGTCTTGTACCTTTGCATTTTTCTCCCAAACGAAGGACACTAGAAAGAAAATTTTAAAGCCTCCTGTTAGGCCATCATCTACACGACATAGCCCTGATTTTTCCAATGCGCAGCTCTTTGCAAAAGAGAGATATTGGCAAGGAAAAGCTGTCTTGTACCATTGCATTTTTCTCCCAAACGAAGGACACTAGAAAGAAAATTTTAAAGCCTCCTGTTAGGCCATCATCTACACGACATAGCCCTGAATTTTCCAATGCGCAGCTCTTTGCAAAAGAGAGATATTGGCAAGGAAAAGCTGTCTTGTACCTTTGCATTTTTCTCCCAAACGAAGGACACTAGAAAGAAAATTTTAAAGCCTCCTGTTAGGCCATCATCTACACGACATAGCCCTGATTTTTCCAATGCGCAGCTCTTTGCAAAAGAGAGATATTGGCAAGGAAAAGCTGTCTTGTACCATTGCATTTTTCTCCCAAACGAAGGACACTAGAAAGAAAATTTTAAAGCCTCCTGTTAAGCCATCATCTACACGACATAGCCCTGAATTTTCCAATGCGCAGCTCTTTGCAAAAGAGAGATATTGGCAAGGAAAAGCTGTCTTGTACCATTGCATTTTTCTCCCAAACGAAGGACACTAGAAAGAAATTTTAAAGCCTTCTGTTAGGCCATCATCTACACGACATAGCTCTGAATTTTCCAATGCGTAGCTCTTTGCAAAAGAGAGATATTGGCAAGGAAAAGCTGTCTTGTACCTTTGCATTTTTCTCCCAAACGAAGGACACTAGAATTGAAATTTTAAAGCCTCCTGTTAGGCCATCATCTACACGACATAGCCCTGAATTTTCCAATGCGCAGCTCTTTGCAAAAGAGAGATATTGGCAAGGAAAAGCTGTCTTGTACCATTGCATTTTTCTCCCAAACGAAGGACACTAGAAAGAAAATTTTAAAGCCTCCTGTTAGGCCATCATCTACACGACATAGCCCTGAATTTTCCAATGCGCAGCTCTTTGCAAAAGAGAGATATTGGCAAGTAAAAGCTGTCTTGTACCATTGCATTTTTCTCCCAAACGAAGGATACTAGAAAGAAAATTTTAAAGCCTCCTGTTAGGCCATCATCTACACGACATAGCCCTGAATTTTCCAATGCGTAGCTCTTTGCAAAAGAGAGATATTGGCAAGGAAAAGCTGTCTTGTACCATTGCATTTTTCTCCCAAACGAAGGACACTAGAAAGAAAATTTTAAAGCCTCCTGTTAGGCCATCATCTACACGACATAGCCCTGAATTTTCCAATGCGCAGCTCTTTGCAAAAGAGAGATATTGGCAAGGAAAAGCTGTCTTGTACCTTTGCATTTTTCTCCCAAACGAAGGACACTAGAATTAACATTTTAAAGCCTCCTGTTAGGCCATCATCTACACGACATAGCCCTGAATTTTCCAATGCGTAGCTCTTTGCAAAAGAGAGATATTGGCAAGGAAAAGCTGTCTTGTACCTTTGCATTTTTCTCCCAAACGAAGGACACTAGAATTAAAATTTTAAAGCCTCCTGTTAGGCCATCATCTACACGACATAGCCCTGAATTTTCCAATGCGTAGCTCTTTGCAAAAGAGAGATATTGGCAAGGAAAAGCTGTCTTGTACCTTTGCATTTTTCTCCCAAACGAAGGACACTAGAATTAAAATTTTAAAGCCTCCTGTTAGGCCATCATCTACACGACATAGCCCTGATTTTTCCAATGCGCAGCTCTTTGCAAAAGAGAGATATTGGCAAGGAAAAGCTGTCTTGTACCTTTGCATTTTTCTCCCAAACGAAGGACACTAGAAAGAAAATTTTAAAGCCTCCTGTTAGGCCATCATCTACACGACATAGCCCTGATTTTTCCAATGCGCAGCTCTTTGCAAAAGAGAGATATTGGCAAGGAAAAGCTGTCTTGTACCATTGCATTTTTCTCCCAAACGAAGGACACTAGAAAGAAAATTTTAAAGCCTCCTGTTAAGCCATCATCTACACGACATAGCCCTGAATTTTCCAATGCGCAGCTCTTTGCAAAAGAGAGATATTGGCAAGGAAAAGCTGTCTTGTACCATTGCATTTTTCTCCCAAACGAAGGACACTAGAAAGAAAATTTTAAAGCCTCCTGTTAGGCCATCATCTACACGACATAGCCCTGAATTTTCCAATGCGTAGCTCTTTGCAAAAGAGAGATATTGGCAAGGAAAAGCTGTCTTGTACCTTTGCATTTTTCTCCCAAACGAAGGACACTAGAATTGAAATTTTAAAGCCTCCTGTTAGGCCATCATCTACACGACATAGCCCTGAATTTTCCAATGCGCAGCTCTTTGCAAAAGATAGATATTGGCAAGGAAAAGCTGTCTTGTACCATTGCATTTTTCTCCCAAACGAAGGACACTAGAAAGAAAATTTTAAAGCCTCCTGTTAGGCCATCATCTACACGACATAGCCCTGAATTTTCCAATGCGCAGCTCTTTGCAAAAGAGAGATATTGGCAAGGAAAAGCTGTCTTGTACCTTTGCATTTTTCTCCCAAACGAAGGTCACTAGAAAGAAAATTTTAAAGCCTCCTGTTAGGCCATCATCTACACGACATAGCCCTGAATTTTCCAATGCGTAGCTCTTTGCAAAAGAGAGATATTGGCAAGGAAAAGCTGTCTTGTACCATTGCATTTTTCTCCCAAACAAAGGACACTAGAAAGAAAATTTTAAAGCCTCCTGTTAGACCATCATCTACACGGCATAGCCATGAATTTTCCAATGCGCAGCTCTTTGCAAAAGAGAGATATTGGCAAGGAAAAGCTGTCTTGTACCTTTGCATTTTTCTCCCAAACGAAGGACACTAGAATTAAAATTTTAAAGCCTCCTGTTAGGCCATCATCTACACGATATAGCCCTGAATTTTCCAATGCACAGCTCTTTGCAAAAGAGAGATATTGGCAAGGAAAAGCTGTCTTGTACCTTTGCATTTTTCTCCCAAACGAAGGACACAAGAAAGAAAATTTTAAAGCCTCCTTTAGGCCATCATCTACACGACATAGCCCTGAATTTTCCAATGCGCAGCTCTTTGCAAAAGAGAGATATTGGCAAGGAAAAGCTATCGTGTACCTTTGCATTTTTCTCCCAAACGAAGGACACTAGAAAGAAAATTTTAAAGCCTCCTGTTAGACCATCATCTACACGGCATAGCCATGAATTTTCCAATGCGCAGCTCTTTGCAAAAGAGAGATATTGGCAAGGAAAAGCTATCTTGTACCTTTGCATTTTTCTCCCAAACGAAGGACACTAGAATTAAAATTTTAAAGCCTCCTGTTAGGCCATCATCTACACGACATAGCCCTGAATTTTCCAATGCGCAGCTCTTTGCAAAATAGAGATATTGGCAAGGAAAAGCTGTCTTGTACCTTTGCATTTTTCTCCCAAACGAAGGACACTAAAATTAAACTTTTAAAGCCTCTTGTTAGGCCATCATCTACACGACATAGCCCTGAATTTTCCAATGCGTAGCTCTTTGCAAAAGAGAGATATTGGCAAGGAAAATCTGTCTTGTACCTTTGCATTTTTCTCCCAAACGAAGGACACTAGAAAGAAAATTTTAAAGCCTCCTGTTAGGCCATCATCTACACGACATAGCCCTGATTTTTCCAATGCGCAGCTCTTTGCAAAAGAGAGATATTGGCAAGGAAAAGCTGTCTTGTACCATTGCATTTTTCTCCCAAACGAAGGACACTAGAAAGAAAATTTTAAAGCCTCCTGTTAGGCCATCATCTACACGACATAGCCCTGAATTTTCCAATGCGCAGCTCTTTGCAAAAGAGAGATATTGGCAAGGAAAAGCTGTCTTGTACCTTTGCATTTTTCTCCCAAACGAAGGACACTAGAATTAAAATTTTAAAGCCTCCTGTTAGGCCATCATCTACACGACATAGCCCTGAATTTTCCAATGCGCAGCTCTTTGCAAAAGAGAGATATTGGCAAGGAAAAGCTGTCTTGTACCTTTGCATTTTTCTCCCAAACGAAGGACACTAGAATTAAAATTTTAAAGCCTCCTGTTATGCCATCATCTACACGACATAGCCCTGAATTTTCCAATGCGCAGCTCTTTGCAAAAGAGAGATATTGGCAAGGAAAAGCTGTCAGGTACCTTTGCATTTTTCTCCCAAACGAAGGACACTAGAATTAAAATTTTAAAGCCTCCTGTTAGGCCATCATCTACACGACATAGCCCTGAATTTTCCAATGCGCAGCTCTTTGCAAAAGAGAGATATTGGCAAGGAAAAGCTGTCTTGTACCATTGCATTTTTCTCCCAAACGAAGGACACTAGAAAGAAAATTTTAAAGCCTCCTGTTAGGCCATCATCTACACGACATAGCCCTGAATTTTCCAATGCGCAGCTCTTTGCAAAAGAGAGATATTGGCAAGGAAAAGCTGTCTTGTACCTTTGCATTTTTCTCCCAAACGAAGGACACTAGAAAGAAAATTTTAAAGCCTCCTGTTAGGCCATCATCTACACGACATAGCCCTGAATTTTCCAATGCGTAGCTCTTTGCAAAAGAGAGATATTGGCAAGGAAAAGCTGTCTTGTACCTTTGCATTTTTCTCCCAAACGAAGGACACTAGAAAGAAAATTTTAAAGCCTCCTGTTAGGCCATCATCTACACGACATAGCCCTGATTTTTCCAATGCGCAGCTCTTTGCAAAAGAGAGATATTGGCAAGGAAAAGCTGTCTTGTACCATTGCATTTTTCTCCCAAACGAAGGACACTAGAAAGAAAATTTTAAAGCCTCCTGTTAGGCCATCATCTACACGACATAGCCCTGAATTTTCCAATGCGCAGCTCTTTGCAAAAGAGAGATATTGGCAAGGAAAAGCTGTCTTGTACCTTTGCATTTTTCTCCCAAACGAAGGACACTAGAATTAAAATTTTAAAGCCTCCTGTTAGGCCATCATCTACACGACATAGCCCTGAATTTTCCAATGCGCAGCTCTTTGCAAAAGAGAGATATTGGCAAGGAAAAGCTGTCTTGTACCTTTGCATTTTTCTCCCAAACGAAGGACACTAGAATTAAAATTTTAAAGCCTCCTGTTATGCCATCATCTACACGACATAGCCCTGAATTTTCCAATGCGCAGCTCTTTGCAAAAGAGAGATATTGGCAAGGAAAAGCTGTCAGGTACCTTTGCATTTTTCTCCCAAACGAAGGACACTAGAATTAAAATTTTAAAGCCTCCTGTTAGGCCATCATCTACACGACATAGCCCTGAATTTTCCAATGCGCAGCTCTTTGCAAAAGAGAGATATTGGCAAGGAAAAGCTGTCTTGTACCATTGCATTTTTCTCCCAAACGAAGGACACTAGAAAGAAAATTTTAAAGCCTCCTGTTAGGCCATCATCTACACGACATAGCCCTGAATTTTCCAATGCGCAGCTCCTTGCAAAAGAGAGATATTGGCAAGGAAAAGCTGTCTTGTACCTTTGCATTTTTCTCCCAAACGAAGGACACTAGAAAGAAAATTTTAAAGCCTCCTGTTAGGCCATCATCTACACGACATAGCCCTGAATTTTCCAATGCGTAGCTCTATGCAAAAGAGAGATATTGGCAAGGAAAAGCTGTCTTGTACCTTTGCATTTTTCTCCCAAACGAAGGACACTAGAAAGAAAATTTTAAAGCCTCCTGTTAGGCCATCATCTACACGACATAGCCCTGATTTTTCCAATGCGCAGCTCTTTGCAAAAGAGAGATATTGGCAAGGAAAAGCTGTCTTGTACCATTGCATTTTTCTCCCAAACGAAGGACACTAGAATTAAAATTTTAAAGCCTCCTGTTAGGCCATCATCTACACGACATAGCCCTGATTTTTCCAATGCGTAGCTCTTTGCAAAAGAGAGATATTGGCAAGGAAAAGCTGTCTTGTACCTTTGCATTTTTCTCCCAAACGAAGGACACTAGAATTAAAATTTTAAAGCCTCCTGTTAGGCCATCATCTACACGACATAGCCCTGATTTTTCCAATGCGCAGCTCTTTGCAAAAGAGAGATATTGGCAAGGAAAAGCTGTCTTGTACCATTGCATTTTTCTCCCAAACGAAGGACACTAGAAAGAACATTTTAAAGCCTCCTGTTAGGCCATCATCTACACGACATAGCCCTGAATTTTCCAATGCGCAGCTCTTTGCAAAAGAGAGATATTGGCAAGGAAAAGCTGTCTTGTACCTTTGCATTTTTCTCCCAAACGAAGGACACTAGAAAGAAAATTTTAAAGCCTCCTGTTAGGCCATCATCTACACGACATAGCCCTGATTTTTTTCCAATGCGCAGCTCTTTTCAAAAGAGAGATATTGGCAAGGAAAAGCTGTCTTGTACCATTGCATTTTTCTCCCAAACGAAGGACACTAGAAAGAAAATTTTAAAGCCTCCTGTTAAGCCATCATCTACACGACATAGCCCTGAATTTTCCAATGCGCAGCTCTTTGCAAAAGAGAGATATTGGCAAGGAAAAGCTGTCTTGTACCATTGCATTTTTCTCCCAAACGAAGGACACTAGAAAGAAAATTTTAAAGCCTCCTGTTAGGCCATCATCTACACGACATAGCCCTGAATTTTCCAATGCGTAGCTCTTTGCAAAAGAGAGATATTATCAAGGAAAAGCTGTCTTGTACCTTTGCATTTTTCTCCCAAACGAAGGACACTAGAAAGAAAATTTTAAAGCCTCCTGTTAGGCCATCATCTACAAGACATAGCCCTGAATTTTCCAATGCGCAGCTCTTTGCAAAAGAGAGATATTGGCAAGGAAAAGCTGTCTTGTACCTTTGCATTTTTCTCCCAAACGAAGGTCACTAGAAAGAAAATTTTAAAGCCTCCTGTTAGGCCATCATCTACACGACATAGCCCTGAATTTTCCAATGCGCAGCTCTTTGCAAAAGAGAGATATTGGCAAGGAAAAGCTGTCAGGTACCTTTGCATTTTTCTCCCAAACGAAGGACACTAGAATTAAAATTTTATAGCCTCCTGTTAGGCCATCAGCTACACGACATAGCCCTGAATTTTCCAAAGCGCAGCTCTTTGCAAAAGAGAGATATTGGCAAGGAAAAGCTGTCTTGTACCTTTGCATTTTTCTCCCAAACGAAGGTCACTAGAAAGAAAATTTTAAAGCCTCCTGTTAGGCCATCATCTACACGACATAGCCCTGAATTTTCCAATGCGTAGCTCTTTGCAAAAGAGAGATATTGGCAAGGAAAAGCTATCTTGTACCTTTGCATTTTTCTCCCAAACGAAGGACACTAGAATTAAAATTTTAAAGCCTCCTGTTAGGCCATCATCTACACGACATAGCCCTGAATTTTCCAATGCGCAGCTCTTTGCAAAAGAGAGATATTGGCAAGGAAAAGCTGTCTTGTACCATTGCATTTTTCTCCCAAACGAAGGACACTAGAAAGAAAATTTTAAAGCCTCCTGTTAGGCCATCATCTACACGACATAGCCCTGAATTTTCCACTGCGCAGCTCTTTGCAAAAGAGAGATATTGGCAAGGAAAAGCTGTCTTGTACCTTTGCATTTTTCTCCCAAACGAAGGACACTAGAAAGAAAATTTTAAAGCCTCCTGTTAGGCCATCATCTACACGACATAGCCCTGAATTTTCCAATGCGTAGCTCTTTGCAAAAGAGAGATATTGGCAAGGAAAAGCTGTCTTGTATCTTTGCATTTTTCTCCCAAACGAAGGACACTAGAAAGAAAATTTTAAAGCCTCCTGTTAGGCCATCATCTACACGACATAGCCCTGATTTTTCCAATGCGCAGCTCTTTGCAAAAGAGAGATATTGGCAAGGAAAAGCTGTCTTGTACCATTGCATTTTTCTCCCAAACGAAGGACACTAGAAAGAAATTTTTAAAGCCTCCTGTTAGGCCATCATCTACACGACATAGCCCTGAATTTTCCAATGCGCAGCTCTTTGCAAAAGAGAGATATTGGCAAGGAAAAGCTGTCTTGTACCTTTGCATTTTTCTCCCAAACGAAGGACACTAGAATTAAAATTTTAAAGCCTCCTGTTAGGCCATCATCTACACGACATAGCCCTGAATTTTCCAATGCGCAGCTCATTGCAAAAGAGAGATATTGGCATGGAAAAGCTGTCTTGTACCTTTGCATTTTTCTCCCAAACGAAGGACACTAGAATTAAAATTTTACAGCCTCCTGTTATGCCATCATCTACACGACATAGCCCTGAATTTTCCAATGCGCAGCTCTTTGCAAAAGAGAGATATTGGCAAGGAAAAGCTGTCTTGTACCTTTGCATTTTTCTCCCAAACGAAGGACACTAGAATTAAAATTTTAAAGCCTCCTGTTATGCCATCATCTACACGACATATCCCTGAATTTTCCAATGCGCAGCTCTTTGCAAAAGAGAGATATTGGCAAGGAAAAGCTGTCAGGTACCTTTGCATTTTTCTCCCAAACGAAGGACACTAGAATTAAAATTTTAAAGCCTCCTGTTAGGCCATCATCTACACGACATAGCCCTGAATTTTCCAATGAGCAGCTCTTTGCAAAAGAGAGATATTGGCAAGGAAAAGCTGTCTTGTACCTTTGCATTTTTCTCCCAAACGAAGGTCACTAGAAAGAAAATTTTAAAGCCTCCTGTTAGGCCATCATCTACACGACATAGCCCTGAATTTTCCAATGCGTAGCTCTTTGCAAAAGAGAGATATTGGCAAGGAAAAGCTATCTTGTACCTTTGCATTTTTCTCCCAAACGAAGGACACTAGAATTAAAATTTTAAAGCCTCCTGTTAGGCCATCATCTACACGACATAGCCCTGAATTTTCCAATGCGCAGCTCTTTGCAAGAGAGATATTGGCAAGGAAAAGCTGTCTTGTACCATTGCATTTTTCTCCCAAACGAAGGACACTAGAAAGAAAATTTTAAAGCCTCCTGTTAGGCCATCATGTACACGACATAGCCCTGAATTTTCCAATGCGCAGCTCTTTGCAAAAGAGAGATATTGGCAAGGAAAAGCTGTCTTGTACCTTTGCATTTTTCTCCCAAACGAAGGACACTAGAAAGAAAATTTTAAAGCCTCCTGTTAGGCCATCATCTACACGACATAGCCCTGATATTTCCAATGCGCAGCTCTTTGCAAAAGAGAGATATTGGCAAGGAAAAGGTGTCTTGTACCATTGCATTTTTCTCCCAAACGAAGGACACTAGAAAGAAAATTTTAAAGCCTCCTGTTAGGCCATCATCTACACGACATAGCCCTGAATTTTCCAATGCGCAGCTCTTTGCAAAAGAGAGATATTGGCAAGGAAAAGCTGTCTTGTACCTTTGCATTTTTCTCCCAAACGAAGGACACTAGAAAGAAAATTTTAAAGCCTCCTGTTAGGCCATCATCTACACGACATAGCCCTGAATTTTCCAATGCGCAGCTCTTTGCAAAAGAGAGATATTGGCAAGGAAAAGCTGTCTTGTACCTTTGCATTTTTCTCCCAAACGAAGGACACTAGAAAGAAAATTTTAAAGCCTCCTGTTAGGCCATCATCTACACGACATAGCCCTGAATTTTCCAATGCGTAGCTCTTTGCAAAAGAGAGATATTGGCAAGGAAAAGCTGTCTTGTACCTTTGCATTTTTCTCCCAAACGAAGGACACTAGAAAGAAAATTTTAAAGCCTCCTGTTAGGCCATCATCTACACGACATAGCCCTGATTTTTCCAATGCGCAGCTCTTTGCAAAAGAGAGATATTGGCAAGGAAAAGCTGTCTTGTACCTTTGCATTTTTCTCCCAAACGAAGGACACTAGAAAGAAAATTTTAAAGCCTCCTGTTAGGCCATCATCTACACGACATAGCCCTGAATTTTCCAATGCGCAGCTCTTTGCAAAAGAGAGATATTGGCAAGGAAAAGCTGTCTTGTACCTTTGCATTTTTCTCCCAAACGAAGGACACTAGAATTAAAATTTTAAAGCCTCCTGTTAGGCCATCATCTACACGACATAGCCCTGAATTTTCCAATGCGCAGCTCTTTGCAAAAGAGAGATATTGGCAAGGAAAAGCTGTCTTGTACCTTTGCATTTTTCTCCCAAACGAAGGACACTAGAATTAAAATTTTACAGCCTCCTGTTATGCCATCATCTACACGACATAGCCCTGAATTTTCCAATGCGCAGCTCTTTGCAAAAGAGAGATATTGGCAAGGAAAAGCTGTCTTGTACCTTTGCATTTTTCTCCCAAACGAAGGACACTAGAATTAAAATTTTAAAGCCTCCTGTTATGCCATCATCTACACGACTTATCCCTGAATTTTCCAATGCGCAGCTCTTTGCAAAAGAGAGATATTGGCAAGGAATAGCTGTCAGGTACCTTTGCATTTTTCTCCCAAACGAAGGACACTAGAATTAAAATTTTAAAGCCTCCTGTTAGGCCATCATCTACACGACATAGCCCTGAATTTTCCAATGCGCAGCTCTTTGCAAAAGAGAGATATTGGCAAGGAAAAGCTGTCTTGTACCTTTGCATTTTTCTCCCAAACGAAGGACACTAGAATTAAAATTTTAAAGCCTCCTGTTAGGCCATCATCTACACGACATGGCCCTGAATTTTCCAATGCGCAGCTCTTTGCAAAAGAGAGATATTTGCAAGGAAAAGCTGTCTTGTACCATTGCATTTTTCTCCCAAACGAAGGACACTAGAAAGAAAATTTTAAAGCCTCCTGTTAGGCCATCATCTACACGACATAGCCCTGAATTTTCCAATGCGCAGCTCTTTGCAAAAGAGAGATATTGGCAAGGAAAAGCTGTCTTGTACCTTTGCATTTTTCTCCCAAACGAAGGACACTAGAAAGAAAATTTTAAAGCCTCCTGTTAGGCCATCATCTACACGACATAGCCCTGAATTTTCCAATGCGTAGCTCTTTGCAAAAGAGAGATATTAGCAAGGAAAAGCTGTCTTGTACCTTTGCATTTTTCTCCCAAACGAAGGACACTAGAAAGAAAATTTTAAAGCCTCCTGTTAGGCCATCATCTACACGACATAGCCCTGATATTTCCAATGCGCAGCTCTTTGCAAAAGAGAGATATTGGCAAGGAAAAGCTGTCTTGTACCTTTGCATTTTTCTCCCAAACGAAGGACACTAGAAAGAAAATTTTAAAGCCTCCTGTTAGGCCATCATCTACACGACATAGCCCTGAATTTTCCAATGCGCAGCTCTTTGCAAAAGAGAGATATTGGCAAGGAAAAGCTGTCTTGTACCTTTGCATTTTTCTCCCAAACGAAGGACACTAGAAAGAAAATTTTAAAGCCTCCTGTTAGGCCATCATCTACACGACATAGCCCTGAATTTTCCAATGCGCAGCTCTTTGCAAAAGAGAGATATTGGCAAGGAAAAGCTGTCTTGTACCTTTGCATTTTTCTCCCAAACGAAGGACACTAGAAAGAAAATTTTAAAGCCTCCTGTTAGGCCATCATCTACACGACATAGCCCTGAATTTTCCAATGCGTAGCTCTTTGCAAAAGAGAGATATTGGCAAGGAAAAGCTGTCTTGTACCTTTGCATTTTTCTCCCAAACGAAGGACACTAGAAAGAACATTTTAAAGCCTCCTGTTAGGCCATCATCTACACGACATAGCCCTGATTTTTCCAATGCGCAGCTCTTTGCAAAAGAGAGATATTGGCAAGGAAAAGCTGTCTTGTACCATTGCATTTTTCTCCCAAACGAAGGACACTAGAAAGAAAATTTTAAAGCCTCCTGTTAGGCCATCATCTACACGACATAGCCCTGAATTTTCCAATGCGCAGCTCTTTGCAAAAGAGAGATATTGGCAAGGAAAAGCTGTCTTGTACCTTTGCATTTTTCTCCCAAACGAAGGACACTAGAATTAAAATTTTAAAGCCTCCTGTTAGGCCATCATCTACACGACATAGCCCTGAATTTTCCAATGCGCAGCTCTTTGCAAAAGAGAGATATTGGCAAGGAAAAGCTGTCTTGTACCTTTGCATTTTTCTCCCAAACGAAGGATACTAGAATTAAAATTTTACAGCCTCCTGTTATGCCATCATCTACACGACATAGCCCTGAATTTTCCAATGCGCAGCTCTTTGCAAAAGAGAGATATTGGCAAGGAAAAGCTGTCTTGTACCTTTGCATTTTTCTCCCAAACGAAGGACACTAGAATTAAAATTTTAAAGCCTCCTGTTATGCCATCATCTACACGACTTATCCCTGAATTTTCCAATGCGCAGCTCTTTGCAAAAGAGAGATATTGGCAAGGAATAGCTGTCAGGTACCTTTGCATTTTTCTCCCAAACGAAGGACACTAGAATTAAAATTTTAAAGCCTCCTGTTAGGCCATCATCTACACGACATAGCCCTGAATTTTCCAATGCGCAGCTCTTTGCAAAAGAGAGATATTGGCAAGGAAAAGCTGTCTTGTACCTTTGCATTTTTCTCCCAAACGAAGGACACTAGAATTAAAATTTTAAAGCCTCCTGTTAGGCCATCATCTACACGACATGGCCCTGAATTTTCCAATGCGCAGCTCTTTGCAAAAGAGAGATATTGGCAAGGAAAAGCTGTCTTGTACCATTGCATTTTTCTCCCAAACGAAGGACACTAGAAAGAAAATTTTAAAGCCTCCTGTTAGGAATCATCTACACGACATAGCCCTGAATTTTCCAATGCGCAGCTCTTTGCAAAAGAGAGATATTGGCAAGGAAAAGCTGTCTTGTACCTTTGTATTTTTCTCCCAAACGAAGGACACTAGAAAGAAAATTTTAAAGCCTCCTGTTAGGCCATCATCTACACGACATAGCCCTGAATTTTCCAATGCGTAGCTCTTTGCAAAAGAGAGATATTGGCAAGGAAAAGCTGTCTTGTACCTTTGCATTTTTCTCCCAAACGAAGGACACTAGAAAGAAAATTTTAAAGCCTCCTGTTAGGCCATCATCTACACGACATAGCCCTGATTTTTCCAATGCGCAGCTCTTTGCAAAAGAGAGATATTGGCAAGGAAAAGCTGTCTTGTACCATTGCATTTTTCTCCCAAACGAAGGACACTAGAAAGAAAATTTTAAAGCCTCCTGTTAGGCCATCATCTACACGACATAGCCCTGAATTTTCCAATGCGCAGCTCTTTGCAAAAGAGAGATATTGGCAAGGAAAAGCTGTCTTGTACCTTTGCATTTTTCTCCCAAACGAAGGACACTAGAAAGAAAATTTTAAAGCCTCCTGTTAGGCCATCATCTACACGACATAGCCCTGAATTTTCCAATGCGCAGCTCTTTGCAAAAGAGAGATATTGGCAAGGAAAAGCTGTCTTGTACCTTTGCATTTTTCTCCCAAACGAAGGACACTAGAAAGAAAATTTTAAAGCCTCCTGTTAGGCCATCATCTACACGACATAGCCCTGAATTTTCCAATGCGTAGCTCTTTGCAAAAGAGAGATATTGGCAAGGAAAAGCTGTCTTGTACCTTTGCATTTTTCTCCCAAACGAAGGACACTAGAAAGAAAATTTTAAAGCCTCCTGTTAGGCCATCATCTACACGACATAGCCCTGATTTTTCCAATGCGCAGCTCTTTGCAAAAGAGAGATATTGGCAAGGAAAAGCTGTCTTGTACCATTGCATTTTTCTCCCAAACGAAGGACACTAGAAAGAAAATTTTAAAGCCTCCTGTTAGGCCATCATCTACACGACATAGCCCTGAATTTTCCAATGCGCAGCTCTTTGCAAAAGAGAGATATTGGCAAGGAAAAGCTGTCTTGTACCTTTGCATTTTTCTCCCAAACGAAGGACACTAGAATTAAAATTTTAAAGCCTCCTGTTAGGCCATCATCTACACGACATAGCCCTGAATTTTCCAATGCGCAGCTCTTTGCAAAAGAGAGATATTGGCAAGGAAAAGCTGTCTTGTACCTTTGCATTTTTCTCCCAAACGAAGGACACTAGAATTAAAATTTTACAGCCTCCTGTTATGCCATCATCTACACGACATAGCCCTGAATTTTCCAATGCGCAGCTCTTTGCAAAAGAGAGATATTGGCAAGGAAAAGCTGTCTTGTACCTTTGCATTTTTCTCCCAAACGAAGGACACTAGAATTAAAATTTTAAAGCCTCCTGTTATGCCATCATCTACACGACTTATCCCTGAATTTTCCAATGCGCAGCTCTTTGCAAAAGAGAGATATTGGCAAGGAATAGCTGTCAGGTACCTTTGCATTTTTCTCCCAAACGAAGGACACTAGAATTAAAATTTTAAAGCCTCCTGTTAGGCCATCATCTACACGACATAGCCCTGAATTTTCCAATGCGCAGCTCTTTGCAAAAGAGAGATATTGGCAAGGAAAAGCTGTCTTGTACCTTTGCATTTTTCTCCCAAACGAAGGACACTAGAATTAAAATTTTAAAGCCTCCTGTTAGGCCATCATCTACACGACATGGCCCTGAATTTTCCAATGCGCAGCTCTTTGCAAAAGAGAGATATTGGCAAGGAAAAGCTGTCTTGTACCATTGCATTTTTCTCCCAAACGAAGGACACTAGAAAGAAAATTTTAAAGCCTCCTGTTAGGCCATCATCTACACGACATAGCCCTGAATTTTCCAATGCGCAGCTCTTTGCAAAAGAGAGATATTGGCAAGGAAAAGCTGTCTTGTACCTTTGCATTTTTCTCCCAAACGAAGGACACTAGAATTAAAATTTTAAAGCCTCCTGTTATGCCATCATCTACACGACTTATCCCTGAATTTTCCAATGCGCAGCTCTTTGCAAAAGAGAGATATTGGCAAGGAATAGCTGTCAGGTACCTTTGCATTTTTCTCCCAAACGAAGGACACTAGAATTAAAATTTTAAAGCCTCCTGTTAGGCCATCATCTACACGACATAGCCCTGAATTTTCCAATGCGCAGCTCTTTGCAAAAGAGAGATATTGGCAAGGAAAAGCTGTCTTGTACCTTTGCATTTTTCTCCCAAACGAAGGACACTAGAATTAAAATTTTAAAGCCTCCTGTTAGGCCATCATCTACACGACATGGCCCTGAATTTTCCAATGCGCAGCTCTTTGCAAAAGAGAGATATTGGCAAGGAAAAGCTGTCTTGTACCATTGCATTTTTCTCCCAAACGAAGGACACTAGAAAGAAAATTTTAAAGCCTCCTGTTAGGCCATCATCTACACGACATAGCCCTGAATTTTCCAATGCGCAGCTCTTTGCAAAAGAGAGATATTGGCAAGGAAAAGCTGTCTTGTACCTTTGCATTTTTCTCCCAAACGAAGGACACTAGAAAGAAAATTTTAAAGCCTCCTGTTAGGCCATCATCTACACGACATAGCCCTGAATTTTCCAATGCGTAGCTCTTTGCAAAAGAGAGATATTTGCAAGGAAAAGCTGTCTTGTACCTTTGCATTTTTCTCCCAAACGAAGGACACTAGAAAGAAAATTTTAAAGCCTCCTGTTAGGCCATCATCTACACGACATAGCCCTGATTTTTCCAATGCGCAGCTCTTTGCAAAAGAGAGATATTGGCAAGGAAAAGCTGTCTTGTACCATTGCATTTTTCTCCCAAACGAAGGACACTAGAAAGAAAATTTTAAAGCCTCCTGTTAGGCCATCATCTACACGACATAGCCCTGAATTTTCCAATGCGCAGCTCTTTGCAAAAGAGAGATATTGGCAAGGAAAAGCTGTCTTGTACCTTTGCATTTTTCTCCCAAACGAAGGACACTAGAAAGAAAATTTTAAAGCCTCCTGTTAGGCCATCATCTACACGACATAGCCCTGAATTTTCCAATGCGCAGCTCTTTGCAAAAGAGAGATATTGGCAAGGAAAAGCTGTCTTGTACCTTTGCATTTTTCTCCCAAACGAAGGACACTAGAAAGAAAATTTTAAAGCCCCCTGTTAGGCCATCATCTACACGACATAGCCCTGAATTTTCCAATGCGTAGCTCTTTGCAAAAGAGAGATATTGGCAAGGAAAAGCTGTCTTGTACCTTTGCATTTTTCTCCCAAACGAAGGACACTAGAAAGAAAATTTTAAAGCCTCCTGTTAGGCCATCATCTACACGACATAGCCCTGATTTTTCCAATGCGCAGCTCTTTGCAAAAGAGAGATATTGGCAAGGAAAAGCTGTCTTGTACCATTGCATTTTTCTCCCAAACGAAGGACACTAGAAAGAAAATTTTAAAGCCTCCTGTTAGGCCATCATCTACACGACATAGCCCTGAATTTTCCAATGCGCAGCTCTTTGCAAAAGAGAGATATTGGCAAGGAAAAGCTGTCTTGTACCTTTGCATTTTTCTCCCAAACGAAGGACACTAGAATTAAAATTTTAAAGCCTCCTGTTAGGCCATCATCTACACGACATAGCCCTGAATTTTCCAATGCGCAGCTCTTTGCAAAAGAGAGATATTGGCAAGGAAAAGCTGTCTTGTACCTTTGCATTTTTCTCCCAAACGAAGGACACTAGAATTAAAATTTTACAGCCTCCTGTTATGCCATCATCTACACGACATAGCCCTGAATTTTCCAATGCGCAGCTCTTTGCAAAAGAGAGATATTGGCAAGGAAAAGCTGTCTTGTACCTTTGCATTTTTCTCCCAAACGAAGGACACTAGAATTAAAATTTTAAAGCCTCCTGTTATGCCATCATCTACACGACTTATCCCTGAATTTTCCAATGCGCAGCTCTTTGCAAAAGAGAGATATTGGCAAGGAATAGCTGTCAGGTACCTTTGCATTTTTCTCCCAAACGAAGGACACTAGAATTAAAATTTTAAAGCCTCCTGTTAGGCCATCATCTACACGACATAGCCCTGAATTTTCCAATGCGCAGCTCTTTGCAAAAGAGAGATATTGGCAAGGAAAAGCTGTCTTGCACCTTTGCATTTTTCTCCCAAACGAAGGACACTAGAATTAAAATTTTAAAGCCTCCTGTTAGGCCATCATCTACACGACATGGCCCTGAATTTTCCAATGCGCAGCTCTTTGCAAAAGAGAGATATTGGCAAGGAAAAGCTGTCTTGTACCATTGCATTTTTCTCCCAAACGAAGGACACTAGAAAGAAAATTTTAAAGCCTCCTGTTAGGCCATCATCTACACGACATAGCCCTGAATTTTCCAATGCGCAGCTCTTTGCAAAAGAGAGATATTGGCAAGGAAAAGCTGTCTTGTACCTTTGCATTTTTCTCCCAAACGAAGGACACTAGAAAGAAAATTGTAAAGCCTCCTGTTAGGCCATCATCTACACGACATAGCCCTGAATTTTCCAATGCGTAGCTCTTTGCAAAAGAGAGATATTTGCAAGGAAAAGCTGTCTTGTACCTTTGCATTTTTCTCCCAAACGAAGGACACTAGAAAGAAAATTTTAAAGCCTCCTGTTAGGCCATCATCTACACGACATAGCCCTGATTTTTCCAATGCGCAGCTCTTTGCAAAAGAGAGATATTGGCAAGGAAAAGCTGTCTTGTACCATTGCATTTTTCTCCCAAACGAAGGACACTAGAAAGAAAATTTTAAAGCCTCCTGTTAGGCCATCATCTACACGACATAGCCCTGAATTTTCCAATGCGCAGCTCTTTGCAAAAGAGAGATATTGGCAAGGAAAAGCTGTCTTGTACCTTTGCATTTTTCTCCCAAACGAAGGACACTAGAAAGAAAATTTTAAAGCCTCCTGTTAGGCCATCATCTACACGACATAGCCCTGAATTTTCCAATGCGTAGCTCTTTGCAAAAGAGAGATATTGGCAAGGAAAAGCTGTCTTGTACCTTTGCATTTTTCTCCCAAACGAAGGACACTAGAAAGAAAATTTTAAAGCCTCCTGTTAGGCCATCATCTACACGACATAGCCCTGATTTTTCCAATGCGCAGCTCTTTGCAAAAGAGAGATATTGGCAAGGAAAAGCTGTCTTGTACCATTGCATTTTTCTCCCAAACGAAGGACACTAGAAAGAAAATTTTAAAGCCTCCTGTTAGGCCATCATCTACACGACATAGCCCTGAATTTTCCAATGCGCAGCTCTTTGCAAAAGAGAGATATTGGCAAGGAAAAGCTGTCTTGTACCTTTGCATTTTTCTCCCAAACGAAGGACACTAGAAAGAAAATTTTAAAGCCTCCTGTTAGGCCATCATCTACACGACATAGCCCTGATTTTTCCAATGCGCAGCTCTTTGCAAAAGAGAGATATTGGCAAGGAAAAGCTGTCTTGTACCATTGCATTTTTCTCCCAAACGAAGGACACTAGAAAGAAAATTTTAAAGCCTCCTGTTAGGCCATCATCTACACGACATTGCCCTGAATTTTCCAATGCGCAGCTCTTTGCAAAAGAGAGATATTGGCAAGGAAAAGCTGTCTTGTACCTTTGCATTTTTCTCCCAAACGAAGGACACTAGAAAGAAAATTTTAAAGCCTCCTGTTAGGCCATCTTCTACACGACATAGCCCTGATTTTTCCAATGCGCAGCTCTTTGCAAAAGAGAGATATTGGCAAGGAAAAGCTGTCTTGTACCATTGCATTTTTCTCCCAAACGAAGGACACTAGAAAGAAAATTTTAAAGCCTCCTGTTAGGCCATCATCTACACGACATAGCCCTGAATTTTCCAATGCGCAGCTCTTTGCAAAAGAGAGATATTGGCAAGGAAAAGCTGTCTTGTACCTTTGCATTTTTCTCCTAAACGAAGGACACTAGAAAGAAAATTTTAAAGCCTCCTGTTAGGCCATCTTCTACACGACATAGCCCTGATTTTTCCAATGCGCAGCTCTTTGCAAAAGAGAGATATTGGCAAGGAAAAGCTGTCTTGTACCATTGCATTTTTCTCCCAAACGAAGGACACTAGAAAGAAAATTTTAAAGCCTCCTGTTAAGCCATCATCTACACGGCATAGCCCTGAATTTTCCAATGCGCAGCTCTTTGCAAAAGAGAGATATTGGCAAGGAAAAGCTGTCTTGTACCATTGCATTTTTCTCCCAAACGAAGGACACTAGAAAGAAAATTTTAAAGCCTCCTGTTAGGCCATCATCTACACGACATAGCCCTGAATTTTCCAATGCGTAGCTCTTTGCAAAAGAGAGATATTGGCAAGGAAAAGCTGTCTTGTACCTTTGCATTTTTCTCCCAAACGAAGGACACTAGAAAGAAAATTTTAAAGCCTCCTGTTAGGCCATCATCTACACGACATAGCCCTGATTTTTCCAATGCGCAGCTCTTTGCAAAAGAGAGATATTGGCAAGGAAAAGCTGTCTTGTACCATTGCATTTTTCTCCCAAACGAAGGACACTAGAAAGAAAATTTTAAAGCCTCCTGTTAGGCCATCATCTACACGACATAGCCCTGAATTTTCCAATGCGCAGCTCTTTGCAAAAGAGAGATATTGGCAAGGAAAAGCTGTCTTGTACCTTTGCATTTTTCTCCCAAACGAAGGACACTAGAAAGAAAATTTTAAAGCCTCCTGTTAGGCCATCATCTACACGACATAGCCCTGAATTTTCCAATGCGTAGCTCTTTGCAAAAGAGAGATATTGGCAAGGAAAAGCTGTCTTGTACCTTTGCATTTTTCTCCCAAACGAAGGACACTAGAAAGAAAATTTTAAAGCCTCCTGTTAGGCCATCATCTACACGACATAGCCCTGAATTTTCCAATGCGCAGCTCTTTGCAAAAGAGAGATATTGGCAAGGAAAAGCTGTCTTGTACCTTTGCATTTTTCTCCCAAACGAAGGACACTAGAAAGAAAATTTTAAAGCCTCCTGTTAGGCCATCATCTACACGACATAGCCCTGATTTTTCCAATGCGCAGCTCTTTGCAAAAGAGAGATATTGGCAAGGAAAAGCTGTCTTGTACCATTGCATTTTTCTCCCAAACGAAGGACACTAGAAAGAAAATTTTAAAGCCTCCTGTTAGGCCATCATCTACACGACATAGCCCTGAATTTTCCAATGCGCAGCTCTTTGCAAAAGAGAGATATTGGCAAGGAAAAGCTGTCTTGTACCTTTGCATTTTTCTCCCAAACGAAGGACACTAGAAAGAAAATTTTAAAGCCTCCTGTTAGGCCATCTTCTACACGACATAGCCCTGATTTTTCCAATGCGCAGCTCTTTGCAAAAGAGAGATATTGGCAAGGAAAAGCTGTCTTGTACCATTGCATTTTTCTCCCAAACGAAGGACACTAGAAAGAAAATTTTAAAGCCTCCTGTTAAGCCATCATCTACACGGCATAGCCCTGAATTTTCCAATGCGCAGCTCTTTGCAAAAGAGAGATATTGGCAAGGAAAAGCTGTCTTGTACCATTGCATTTTTCTCCCAAACGAAGGACACTAGAAAGAAAATTTTAAAGCCTCCTGTTAGGCCATCATCTACACGACATAGCCCTGAATTTTCCAATGCGTAGCTCTTTGCAAAAGAGAGATATTGGCAAGGAAAAGCTGTCTTGTACCTTTGCATTTTTCTCCCAAACGAAGGACACTAGAATTAACATTTTAAAGCCTCCTGTTATGCCATCATCTACACGACTTATCCCTGAATTTTCCAATGCGCAGCTCTTTTCAAAAGAGAGATATTGGCAAGGAAAAGCTGTCAGGTAAATTTGCATTTTTCTCCCAAACGAAGGACACTAGAATTAAAATTTTAAAGCCTCCTGTTAGGCCATCATCTACACGACATAGCCCTGAATTTTCCAATGCGCAGCTCTTTGCAAAAGAGAGATATTGGCAAGGAAAAGCTGTCTTGTACCTTTGCATTTTTCTCCCAAACGAAGGACACTAGAATTAAAATTTTAAAGCCTCCTGTTAGGCCATCATCTACACGACATGGCCCTGAATTTTCCAATGCGCAGCTCTTTGCAAAAGAGAGATATTGGCAAGGAAAAGCTGTCTTGTACCTTTGCATTTTTCTCCCAAACGAAGGACACTAGAAAGAAAATTTTAAAGCCTCCTGTTAGGCCATCATCTACACGACATAGCCCTGATTTTTCCAATGCGCAGCTCTTTGCAAAAGAGAGATATTGGCAAGGAAAAGCTGTCTTGTACCATTGCATTTTTCTCCCAAACGAAGGACACTAGAAAGAAAATTTTAAAGCCTCCTGTTAGGCCATCATCTACACGACATAGCCCTGAATTTTCCAATGCGCAGCTCTTTGCAAAAGAGAGATATTGGCAAGGAAAAGCTGTCTTGTACCTTTGCATTTTTCTCCCAAACGAAGGACACTAGAAAGAAAATTTTAAAGCCTCCTGTTAGGCCATCTTCTACACGACATAGCCCTGATTTTTCCAATGCGCAGCTCTTTGCAAAAGAGAGATATTGGCAAGGAAAAGCTGTCTTGTACCATTGCATTTTTCTCCCAAACGAAGGACACTAGAAAGAAAATTTTAAAGCCTCCTGTTAAGCCATCATCTACACGGCATAGCCCTGAATTTTCCAATGCGCAGCTCTTTGCAAAAGAGAGATATTGGCAAGGAAAAGCTGTCTTGTACCATTGCATTTTTCTCCCAAACGAAGGACACTAGAAAGAAAATTTTAAAGCCTCCTGTTAGGCCATCATCTACACGACATAGCCCTGAATTTTCCAATGCGTAGCTCTTTGCAAAAGAGAGATATTGGCAAGGAAAAGCTGTCTTGTACCTTTGCATTTTTCTCCCAAACGAAGGACACTAGAATTAAAATTTTAAAGCCTCCTGTTATGCCATCATCTACACGACTTATCCCTGAATTTTCCAATGCGCAGCTCTTTTCAAAAGAGAGATATTGGCAAGGAAAAGCTGTCAGGTAAATTTGCATTTTTCTCCCAAACGAAGGACACTAGAATTAAAATTTTAAAGCCTCCTGTTAGGCCATCATCTACACGACATAGCCCTGAATTTTCCAATGCGCAGCTCTTTGCAAAAGAGAGATATTGGCAAGGAAAAGCTGTCTTGTACCTTTGCATTTTTCTCCCAAACGAAGGACACTAGAATTAAAATTTTAAAGCCTCCTGTTAGGCCATCATCTACACGACATGGCCCTGAATTTTCCAATGCGCAGCTCTTTGCAAAAGAGAGATATTGGCAAGGAAAAGCTGTCTTGTACCATTGCATTTTTCTCCCAAACGAAGGACACTAGAAAGAAAATTTTAAAGCCTCCTGTTAGGCCATCATCTACACGACATAGCCCTGAATTTTCCAATGCGTAGCTCTTTGCAAAAGAGAGATATTGGCAAGGAAAAGCTGTCTTGTACCTTTGCATTTTTCTCCCAAACGAAGGACACTAGAAAGAAAATTTTAAAGCCTCCTGTTAGGCCATCATCTACACGACATAGCCCTGATTTTTCCAATGCGCAGCTCTTTGCAAAAGAGAGATATTGGCAAGGAAAAGCTGTCTTGTACCATTGCATTTTTCTCCCAAACGAAGGACACTAGAAAGAAAATTTTAAAGCCTCCTGTTAGGCCATCATCTACACGACATAGCCCTGAATTTTCCAATGCGCAGCTCTTTGCAAAAGAGAGATATTGGCAAGGAAAAGCTGTCTTGTACCTTTGCATTTTTCTCCCAAACGAAGGACACTAGAAAGAAAATTTTAAAGCCTCCTGTTAGGCCATCATCTACACGACATAGCCCTGAATTTTCCAATGCGTAGCTCTTTGCAAAAGAGAGATATTGGCAAGGAAAAGCTGTCTTGTACCTTTGCATTTTTCTCCCAAACGAAGGACACTAGAAAGAAAATTTTAAAGCCTCCTGTTAGGCCATCATCTACACGACATAGCCCTGAATTTTCCAATGCGCAGCTCTTTGCAAAAGAGAGATATTGGCAAGGAAAAGCTGTCTTGTACCTTTGCATTTTTCTCCCAAACGAAGGACACTAGAAAGAAAATTTTAAAGCCTCCTGTTAGGCCATCATCTACACGACATAGCCCTGATTTTTCCAATGCGCAGCTCTTTGCAAAAGAGAGATATTGGCAAGGAAAAGCTGTCTTGTACCATTGCATTTTTCTCCCAAACGAAGGACACTAGAAAGAAAATTTTAAAGCCTCCTGTTAGGCCATCATCTACACGACATAGCCCTGAATTTTCCAATGCGCAGCTCTTTGCAAAAGAGAGATATTGGCAAGGAAAAGCTGTCTTGTACCTTTGCATTTTTCTCCCAAACGAAGGACACTAGAAAGAAAATTTTAAAGCCTCCTGTTAGGCCATCTTCTACACGACATAGCCCTGATTTTTCCAATGCGCAGCTCTTTGCAAAAGAGAGATATTGGCAAGGAAAAGCTGTCTTGTACCATTGCATTTTTCTCCCAAACGAAGGACACTAGAAAGAAAATTTTAAAGCCTCCTGTTAAGCCATCATCTACACGGCATAGCCCTGAATTTTCCAATGCGCAGCTCTTTGCAAAAGAGAGATATTGGCAAGGAAAAGCTGTCTTGTACCATTGCATTTTTCTCCCAAACGAAGGACACTAGAAAGAAAATTTTAAAGCCTCCTGTTAGGCCATCATCTACACGACATAGCCCTGAATTTTCCAATGCGTAGCTCTTTGCAAAAGAGAGATATTGGCAAGGAAAAGCTGTCTTGTACCTTTGCATTTTTCTCCCAAACGAAGGACACTAGAATTAAAATTTTAAAGCCTCCTGTTATGCCATCATCTACACGACTTATCCCTGAATTTTCCAATGCGCAGCTCTTTTCAAAAGAGAGATATTGGCAAGGAAAAGCTGTCAGGTAAATTTGCATTTTTCTCCCAAACGAAGGACACTAGAATTAAAATTTTAAAGCCTCCTGTTAGGCCATCATCTACACGACATAGCCCTGAATTTTCCAATGCGCAGCTCTTTGCAAAAGAGAGATATTGGCAAGGAAAAGCTGTCTTGTACCTTTGCATTTTTCTCCCAAACGAAGGACACTAGAATTAAAATTTTAAAGCCTCCTGTTAGGCCATCATCTACACGACATGGCCCTGAATTTTCCAATGCGCAGCTCTTTGCAAAAGAGAGATATTGGCAAGGAAAAGCTGTCTTGTACCTTTGCATTTTTCTCCCAAACGAAGGACACTAGAAAGAAAATTTTAAAGCCTCCTGTTAGGCCATCATCTACACGACATAGCCCTGAATTTTCCAATGCGCAGCTCTTTGCAAAAGAGAGATATTGGCAAGGAAAAGCTGTCTTGTACCATTGCATTTTTCTCCCAAACGAAGGACACTAGAAAGAAAATTTTAAAGCCTCCTGTTAGGCCATCATCTACACGACATAGCCCTGAATTTTCCAATGCGCAGCTCTTTGCAAAAGAGAGATATTGGCAAGGAAAAGCTGTCTTGTACCTTTGCATTTTTCTCCCAAACGAAGGACACTAGAAAGAAAATTTTAAAGCCTCCTGTTAGGCCATCTTCTACACGACATAGCCCTGATTTTTCCAATGCGCAGCTCTTTGCAAAAGAGAGATATTGGCAAGGAAAAGCTGTCTTGTACCATTGCATTTTTCTCCCAAACGAAGGACACTAGAAAGAAAATTTTAAAGCCTCCTGTTAAGCCATCATCTACACGGCATAGCCCTGAATTTTCCAATGCGCAGCTCTTTGCAAAAGAGAGATATTGGCAAGGAAAAGCTGTCTTGTACCATTGCATTTTTCTCCCAAACGAAGGACACTAGAAAGAAAATTTTAAAGCCTCCTGTTAGGCCATCATCTACACGACATAGCCCTGAATTTTCCAATGCGTAGCTCTTTGCAAAAGAGAGATATTGGCAAGGAAAAGCTGTCTTGTACCTTTGCATTTTTCTCCCAAACGAAGGACACTAGAATTAAAATTTTAAAGCCTCCTGTTATGCCATCATCTACACGACTTATCCCTGAATTTTCCAATGCGCAGCTCTTTTCAAAAGAGAGATATTGGCAAGGAAAAGCTGTCAGGTAAATTTGCATTTTTCTCCCAAACGAAGGACACTAGAATTAAAATTTTAAAGCCTCCTGTTAGGCCATCATCTACACGACATAGCCCTGAATTTTCCAATGCGCAGCTCTTTGCAAAAGAGAGATATTGGCAAGGAAAAGCTGTCTTGTACCTTTGCATTTTTCTCCCAAACGAAGGACACTAGAATTAAAATTTTAAAGCCTCCTGTTAGGCCATCATCTACACGACATGGCCCTGAATTTTCCAATGCGCAGCTCTTTGCAAAAGAGAGATATTGGCAAGGAAAAGCTGTCTTGTACCATTGCATTTTTCTCCCAAACGAAGGACACTAGAAAGAAAATTTTAAAGCCTCCTGTTAGGCCATCATCTACACGACATAGCCCTGAATTTTCCAATGCGCAGCTCTTTGCAAAAGAGAGATATTGGCAAGGAAAAGCTGTCTTGTACCTTTGCATTTTTCTCCCAAACGAAGGACACTAGAAAGAAAATTTTAAAGCCTCCTGTTAGGCCATCATCTACACGACATAGCCCTGAATTTTCCAATGCGTAGCTCTTTGCAAAAGAGAGATATTAGCAAGGAAAAGCTGTCTTGTACCTTTGCATTTTTCTCCCAAACGAAGGACACTAGAAAGAAAATTTTAAAGCCTCCTGTTAGGCCATCATCTACACGACATAGCCCTGATATTTCCAATGCGCAGCTCTTTGCAAAAGAGAGATATTGGCAAGGAAAAGCTGTCTTGTACCTTTGCATTTTTCTCCCAAACGAAGGACACTAGAAAGAAAATTTTAAAGCCTCCTGTTAGGCCATCATCTACACGACATAGTCCTGAATTTTCCAATGCGCAGCTCTTTGCAAAAGAGAGATATTGGCAAGGAAAAGCTGTCTTGTACCTTTGCATTTTTCTCCCAAACGAAGGACACTAGAAAGAAAATTTTCAAGCCTCCTGTTAGGCCATCATCTACACGACATAGCCCTGAATTTTCCAATGCGCAGCTCTTTGCAAAAGAGAGATATTGGCAAGGAAAAGCTGTCTTGTACCTTTGCATTTTTCTCCCAAACGAAGGACACTAGAAAGAAAATTTTAAAGCCTCCTGTTAGGCCATCATCTACACGACATAGCCCTGATTTTTCCAATGCGCAGCTCTTTGCAAAAGAGAGATATTGGCAAGGAAAAGCTGTCTTGTACCATTGCATTTTTCTCCCAAACGAAGGACACTAGAAAGAAAATTTTAAAGCCTCCTGTTAGGCCATCATCTACACGACATAGCCCTGAATTTTCCAATGCGCAGCTCTTTGCAAAAGAGAGATATTGGCAAGGAAAAGCTGTCTTGTACCTTTGCATTTTTCTCCCAAACGAAGGACACTAGAAAGAAAATTTTAAAGCCTCCTGTTAGGCCATCATCTACACGACATAGCCCTGATTTTTCCAATGCGCAGCTCTTTGCAAAAGAGAGATATTGGCAAGGAAAAGCTGTCTTGTACCATTGCATTTTTCTCCCAAACGAAGGACACTAGAAAGAAAATTTTAAAGCCTCCTGTTAGGCCATCATCTACACGACATTGCCCTGAATTTTCCAATGCGCAGCTCTTTGCAAAAGAGAGATATTGGCAAGGAAAAGCTGTCTTGTACCTTTGCATTTTTCTCCCAAACGAAGGACACTAGAAAGAAAATTTTAAAGCCTCCTGTTAGGCCATCTTCTACACGACATAGCCCTGATTTTTCCAATGCGCAGCTCTTTGCAAAAGAGAGATATTGGCAAGGAAAAGCTGTCTTGTACCATTGCATTTTTCTCCCAAACGAAGGACACTAGAAAGAAAATTTTAAAGCCTCCTGTTAGGCCATCATCTACACGACATAGCCCTGAATTTTCCAATGCGCAGCTCTTTGCAAAAGAGAGATATTGGCAAGGAAAAGCTGTCTTGTACCTTTGCATTTTTCTCCTAAACGAAGGACACTAGAAAGAAAATTTTAAAGCCTCCTGTTAGGCCATCTTCTACACGACATAGCCCTGATTTTTCCAATGCGCAGCTCTTTGCAAAAGAGAGATATTGGCAAGGAAAAGCTGTCTTGTACCATTGCATTTTTCTCCCAAACGAAGGACACTAGAAAGAAAATTTTAAAGCCTCCTGTTAAGCCATCATCTACACGGCATAGCCCTGAATTTTCCAATGCGCAGCTCTTTGCAAAAGAGAGATATTGGCAAGGAAAAGCTGTCTTGTACCATTGCATTTTTCTCCCAAACGAAGGACACTAGAAAGAAAATTTTAAAGCCTCCTGTTAGGCCATCATCTACACGACATAGCCCTGAATTTTCCAATGCGTAGCTCTTTGCAAAAGAGAGATATTGGCAAGGAAAAGCTGTCTTGTACCTTTGCATTTTTCTCCCAAACGAAGGACACTAGAAAGAAAATTTTAAAGCCTCCTGTTAGGCCATCATCTACACGACATAGCCCTGATTTTTCCAATGCGCAGCTCTTTGCAAAAGAGAGATATTGGCAAGGAAAAGCTGTCTTGTACCATTGCATTTTTCTCCCAAACGAAGGACACTAGAAAGAAAATTTTAAAGCCTCCTGTTAGGCCATCATCTACACGACATAGCCCTGAATTTTCCAATGCGCAGCTCTTTGCAAAAGAGAGATATTGGCAAGGAAAAGCTGTCTTGTACCTTTGCATTTTTCTCCCAAACGAAGGACACTAGAAAGAAAATTTTAAAGCCTCCTGTTAGGCCATCATCTACACGACATAGCCCTGAATTTTCCAATGCGTAGCTCTTTGCAAAAGAGAGATATTGGCAAGGAAAAGCTGTCTTGTACCTTTGCATTTTTCTCCCAAACGAAGGACACTAGAAAGAAAATTTTAAAGCCTCCTGTTAGGCCATCATCTACACGACATAGCCCTGAATTTTCCAATGCGCAGCTCTTTGCAAAAGAGAGATATTGGCAAGGAAAAGCTGTCTTGTACCTTTGCATTTTTCTCCCAAACGAAGGACACTAGAAAGAAAATTTTAAAGCCTCCTGTTAGGCCATCATCTACACGACATAGCCCTGATTTTTCCAATGCGCAGCTCTTTGCAAAAGAGAGATATTGGCAAGGAAAAGCTGTCTTGTACCATTGCATTTTTCTCCCAAACGAAGGACACTAGAAAGAAAATTTTAAAGCCTCCTGTTAGGCCATCATCTACACGACATAGCCCTGAATTTTCCAATGCGCAGCTCTTTGCAAAAGAGAGATATTGGCAAGGAAAAGCTGTCTTGTACCTTTGCATTTTTCTCCCAAACGAAGGACACTAGAAAGAAAATTTTAAAGCCTCCTGTTAGGCCATCTTCTACACGACATAGCCCTGATTTTTCCAATGCGCAGCTCTTTGCAAAAGAGAGATATTGGCAAGGAAAAGCTGTCTTGTACCATTGCATTTTTCTCCCAAACGAAGGACACTAGAAAGAAAATTTTAAAGCCTCCTGTTAAGCCATCATCTACACGGCATAGCCCTGAATTTTCCAATGCGCAGCTCTTTGCAAAAGAGAGATATTGGCAAGGAAAAGCTGTCTTGTACCATTGCATTTTTCTCCCAAACGAAGGACACTAGAAAGAAAATTTTAAAGCCTCCTGTTAGGCCATCATCTACACGACATAGCCCTGAATTTTCCAATGCGTAGCTCTTTGCAAAAGAGAGATATTGGCAAGGAAAAGCTGTCTTGTACCTTTGCATTTTTCTCCCAAACGAAGGACACTAGAATTAAAATTTTAAAGCCTCCTGTTATGCCATCATCTACACGACTTATCCCTGAATTTTCCAATGCGCAGCTCTTTTCAAAAGAGAGATATTGGCAAGGAAAAGCTGTCAGGTAAATTTGCATTTTTCTCCCAAACGAAGGACACTAGAATTAAAATTTTAAAGCCTCCTGTTAGGCCATCATCTACACGACATAGCCCTGAATTTTCCAATGCGCAGCTCTTTGCAAAAGAGAGATATTGGCAAGGAAAAGCTGTCTTGTACCTTTGCATTTTTCTCCCAAACGAAGGACACTAGAATTAAAATTTTAAAGCCTCCTGTTAGGCCATCATCTACACGACATGGCCCTGAATTTTCCAATGCGCAGCTCTTTGCAAAAGAGAGATATTGGCAAGGAAAAGCTGTCTTGTACCTTTGCATTTTTCTCCCAAACGAAGGACACTAGAAAGAAAATTTTAAAGCCTCCTGTTAGGCCATCATCTACACGACATAGCCCTGATTTTTCCAATGCGCAGCTCTTTGCAAAAGAGAGATATTGGCAAGGAAAAGCTGTCTTGTACCATTGCATTTTTCTCCCAAACGAAGGACACTAGAAAGAAAATTTTAAAGCCTCCTGTTAGGCCATCATCTACACGACATAGCCCTGAATTTTCCAATGCGCAGCTCTTTGCAAAAGAGAGATATTGGCAAGGAAAAGCTGTCTTGTACCATTGCATTTTTCTCCCAAACGAAGGACACTAGAAAGAAAATTTTAAAGCCTCCTGTTAAGCCATCATCTACACGGCATAGCCCTGAATTTTCCAATGCGCAGCTCTTTGCAAAAGAGAGATATTGGCAAGGAAAAGCTGTCTTGTACCATTGCATTTTTCTCCCAAACGAAGGACACTAGAAAGAAAATTTTAAAGCCTCCTGTTAGGCCATCATCTACACGACATAGCCCTGAATTTTCCAATGCGTAGCTCTTTGCAAAAGAGAGATATTGGCAAGGAAAAGCTGTCTTGTACCTTTGCATTTTTCTCCCAAACGAAGGACACTAGAATTAAAATTTTAAAGCCTCCTGTTATGCCATCATCTACACGACTTATCCCTGAATTTTCCAATGCGCAGCTCTTTTCAAAAGAGAGATATTGGCAAGGAAAAGCTGTCAGGTAAATTTGCATTTTTCTCCCAAACGAAGGACACTAGAATTAAAATTTTAAAGCCTCCTGTTAGGCCATCATCTACACGACATAGCCCTGAATTTTCCAATGCGCAGCTCTTTGCAAAAGAGAGATATTGGCAAGGAAAAGCTGTCTTGTACCTTTGCATTTTTCTCCCAAACGAAGGACACTAGAATTAAAATTTTAAAGCCTCCTGTTAGGCCATCATCTACACGACATAGCCCTGAATTTTCCAATGCGCAGCTCTTTGCAAAAGAGAGATATTGGCAAGGAAAAGCTGTCTTGTACCTTTGCATTTTTCTCCCAAACGAAGGACACTAGAATTAAAATTTTAAAGCCTCCTGTTAGGCCATCATCTACACGACATGGCCCTGAATTTTCCAATGCGCAGCTCTTTGCAAAAGAGAGATATTGGCAAGGAAAAGCTGTCTTGTACCATTGCATTTTTCTCCCAAACGAAGGACACTAGAAAGAAAATTTTAAAGCCTCCTGTTAGGCCATCATCTACACGACATAGCCCTGAATTTTCCAATGCGCAGCTCTTTGCAAAAGAGAGATATTGGCAAGGAAAAGCTGTCTTGTACCTTTGCATTTTTCTCCCAAACGAAGGACACTAGAAAGAAAATTTTAAAGCCTCCTGTTAGGCCATCATCTACACGACATAGCCCTGAATTTTCCAATGCGTAGCTCTTTGCAAAAGAGAGATATTAGCAAGGAAAAGCTGTCTTGTACCTTTGCATTTTTCTCCCAAACGAAGGACACTAGAAAGAAAATTTTAAAGCCTCCTGTTAGGCCATCATCTACACGACATAGCCCTGATATTTCCAATGCGCAGCTCTTTGCAAAAGAGAGATATTGGCAAGGAAAAGCTGTCTTGTACCTTTGCATTTTTCTCCCAAACGAAGGACACTAGAAAGAAAATTTTAAAGCCTCCTGTTAGGCCATCATCTACACGACATAGTCCTGAATTTTCCAATGCGCAGCTCTTTGCAAAAGAGAGATATTGGCAAGGAAAAGCTGTCTTGTACCTTTGCATTTTTCTCCCAAACGAAGGACACTAGAAAGAAAATTTTCAAGCCTCCTGTTAGGCCATCATCTACACGACATAGCCCTGAATTTTCCAATGCGCAGCTCTTTGCAAAAGAGAGATATTGGCAAGGAAAAGCTGTCTTGTACCTTTGCATTTTTCTCCCAAACGAAGGACACTAGAAAGAAAATTTTAAAGCCTCCTGTTAGGCCATCATCTACACGACATAGCCCTGATTTTTCCAATGCGCAGCTCTTTGCAAAAGAGAGATATTGGCAAGGAAAAGCTGTCTTGTACCATTGCATTTTTCTCCCAAACGAAGGACACTAGAAAGAAAATTTTAAAGCCTCCTGTTAGGCCATCATCTACACGACATAGCCCTGATTTTTCCAATGCGCAGCTCTTTGCAAAAGAGAGATATTGGCAAGGAAAAGCTGTCTTGTACCATTGCATTTTTCTCCCAAACGAAGGACACTAGAAAGAAAATTTTAAAGCCTCCTGTTAGGCCATCATCTACACGACATTGCCCTGAATTTTCCAATGCGCAGCTCTTTGCAAAAGAGAGATATTGGCAAGGAAAAGCTGTCTTGTACCTTTGCATTTTTCTCCCAAACGAAGGACACTAGAAAGAAAATTTTAAAGCCTCCTGTTAGGCCATCTTCTACACGACATAGCCCTGATTTTTCCAATGCGCAGCTCTTTGCAAAAGAGAGATATTGGCAAGGAAAAGCTGTCTTGTACCATTGCATTTTTCTCCCAAACGAAGGACACTAGAAAGAAAATTTTAAAGCCTCCTGTTAGGCCATCATCTACACGACATAGCCCTGAATTTTCCAATGCGCAGCTCTTTGCAAAAGAGAGATATTGGCAAGGAAAAGCTGTCTTGTACCTTTGCATTTTTCTCCTAAACGAAGGACACTAGAAAGAAAATTTTAAAGCCTCCTGTTAGGCCATCTTCTACACGACATAGCCCTGATTTTTCCAATGCGCAGCTCTTTGCAAAAGAGAGATATTGGCAAGGAAAAGCTGTCTTGTACCATTGCATTTTTCTCCCAAACGAAGGACACTAGAAAGAAAATTTTAAAGCCTCCTGTTAAGCCATCATCTACACGGCATAGCCCTGAATTTTCCAATGCGCAGCTCTTTGCAAAAGAGAGATATTGGCAAGGAAAAGCTGTCTTGTACCATTGCATTTTTCTCCCAAACGAAGGACACTAGAAAGAAAATTTTAAAGCCTCCTGTTAGGCCATCATCTACACGACATAGCCCTGAATTTTCCAATGCGTAGCTCTTTGCAAAAGAGAGATATTGGCAAGGAAAAGCTGTCTTGTACCTTTGCATTTTTCTCCCAAACGAAGGACACTAGAAAGAAAATTTTAAAGCCTCCTGTTAGGCCATCATCTACACGACATAGCCCTGATTTTTCCAATGCGCAGCTCTTTGCAAAAGAGAGATATTGGCAAGGAAAAGCTGTCTTGTACCATTGCATTTTTCTCCCAAACGAAGGACACTAGAAAGAAAATTTTAAAGCCTCCTGTTAGGCCATCATCTACACGACATAGCCCTGAATTTTCCAATGCGCAGCTCTTTGCAAAAGAGAGATATTGGCAAGGAAAAGCTGTCTTGTACCTTTGCATTTTTCTCCCAAACGAAGGACACTAGAAAGAAAATTTTAAAGCCTCCTGTTAGGCCATCATCTACACGACATTGCCCTGAATTTTCCAATGCGTAGCTCTTTGCAAAAGAGAGATATTGGCAAGGAAAAGCTGTCTTGTACCTTTGCATTTTTCTCCCAAACGAAGGACACTAGAAAGAAAATTTTAAAGCCTCCTGTTAGGCCATCATCTACACGACATAGCCCTGAATTTTCCAATGCGCAGCTCTTTGCAAAAGAGAGATATTGGCAAGGAAAAGCTGTCTTGTACCTTTGCATTTTTCTCCCAAACGAAGGACACTAGAAAGAAAATTTTAAAGCCTCCTGTTAGGCCATCATCTACACGACATAGCCCTGATTTTTCCAATGCGCAGCTCTTTGCAAAAGAGAGATATTGGCAAGGAAAAGCTGTCTTGTACCATTGCATTTTTCTCCCAAACGAAGGACACTAGAAAGAAAATTTTAAAGCCTCCTGTTAGGCCATCATCTACACGACATAGCCCTGAATTTTCCAATGCGCAGCTCTTTGCAAAAGAGAGATATTGGCAAGGAAAAGCTGTCTTGTACCTTTGCATTTTTCTCCCAAACGAAGGACACTAGAAAGAAAATTTTAAAGCCTCCTGTTAGGCCATCTTCTACACGACATAGCCCTGATTTTTCCAATGCGCAGCTCTTTGCAAAAGAGAGATATTGGCAAGGAAAAGCTGTCTTGTACCATTGCATTTTTCTCCCAAACGAAGGACACTAGAAAGAAAATTTTAAAGCCTCCTGTTAAGCCATCATCTACACGGCATAGCCCTGAATTTTCCAATGCGCAGCTCTTTGCAAAAGAGAGATATTGGCAAGGAAAAGCTGTCTTGTACCATTGCATTTTTCTCCCAAACGAAGGACACTAGAAAGAAAATTTTAAAGCCTCCTGTTAGGCCATCATCTACACGACATAGCCCTGAATTTTCCAATGCGTAGCTCTTTGCAAAAGAGAGATATTGGCAAGGAAAAGCTGTCTTGTACCTTTGCATTTTTCTCCCAAACGAAGGACACTAGAATTAAAATTTTAAAGCCTCCTGTTATGCCATCATCTACACGACTTATCCCTGAATTTTCCAATGCGCAGCTCTTTTCAAAAGAGAGATATTGGCAAGGAAAAGCTGTCAGGTAAATTTGCATTTTTCTCCCAAACGAAGGACACTAGAATTAAAATTTTAAAGCCTCCTGTTAGGCCATCATCTACACGACATAGCCCTGAATTTTCCAATGCGCAGCTCTTTGCAAAAGAGAGATATTGGCAAGGAAAAGCTGTCTTGTACCTTTGCATTTTTCTCCCAAACGAAGGACACTAGAATTAAAATTTTAAAGCCTCCTGTTAGGCCATCATCTACACGACATGGCCCTGAATTTTCCAATGCGCAGCTCTTTGCAAAAGAGAGATATTGGCAAGGAAAAGCTGTCTTGTACCTTTGCATTTTTCTCCCAAACGAAGGACACTAGAAAGAAAATTTTAAAGCCTCCTGTTAGGCCATCATCTACACGACATAGCCCTGATTTTTCCAATGCGCAGCTCTTTGCAAAAGAGAGATATTGGCAAGGAAAAGCTGTCTTGTACCATTGCATTTTTCTCCCAAACGAAGGACACTAGAAAGAAAATTTTAAAGCCTCCTGTTAGGCCATCATCTACACGACATAGCCCTGAATTTTCCAATGCGCAGCTCTTTGCAAAAGAGAGATATTGGCAAGGAAAAGCTGTCTTGTACCTTTGCATTTTTCTCCCAAACGAAGGACACTAGAAAGAAAATTTTAAAGCCTCCTGTTAGGCCATCTTCTACACGACATAGCCCTGATTTTTCCAATGCGCAGCTCTTTGCAAAAGAGAGATATTGGCAAGGAAAAGCTGTCTTGTACCATTGCATTTTTCTCCCAAACGAAGGACACTAGAAAGAAAATTTTAAAGCCTCCTGTTAAGCCATCATCTACACGGCATAGCCCTGAATTTTCCAATGCGCAGCTCTTTGCAAAAGAGAGATATTGGCAAGGAAAAGCTGTCTTGTACCATTGCATTTTTCTCCCAAACGAAGGACACTAGAAAGAAAATTTTAAAGCCTCCTGTTAGGCCATCATCTACACGACATAGCCCTGAATTTTCCAATGCGTAGCTCTTTGCAAAAGAGAGATATTGGCAAGGAAAAGCTGTCTTGTACCTTTGCATTTTTCTCCCAAACGAAGGACACTAGAATTAAAATTTTAAAGCCTCCTGTTATGCCATCATCTACACGACTTATCCCTGAATTTTCCAATGCGCAGCTCTTTTCAAAAGAGAGATATTGGCAAGGAAAAGCTGTCAGGTAAATTTGCATTTTTCTCCCAAACGAAGGACACTAGAATTAAAATTTTAAAGCCTCCTGTTAGGCCATCATCTACACGACATAGCCCTGAATTTTCCAATGCGCAGCTCTTTGCAAAAGAGAGATATTGGCAAGGAAAAGCTGTCTTGTACCTTTGCATTTTTCTCCCAAACGAAGGACACTAGAATTAAAATTTTAAAGCCTCCTGTTAGGCCATCATCTACACGACATGGCCCTGAATTTTCCAATGCGCAGCTCTTTGCAAAAGAGAGATATTGGCAAGGAAAAGCTGTCTTGTACCATTGCATTTTTCTCCCAAACGAAGGACACTAGAAAGAAAATTTTAAAGCCTCCTGTTAGGCCATCATCTACACGACATAGCCCTGAATTTTCCAATGCGCAGCTCTTTGCAAAAGAGAGATATTGGCAAGGAAAAGCTGTCTTGTACCTTTGCATTTTTCTCCCAAACGAAGGACACTAGAAAGAAAATTTTAAAGCCTCCTGTTAGGCCATCATCTACACGACATAGCCCTGAATTTTCCAATGCGTAGCTCTTTGCAAAAGAGAGATATTGGCAAGGAAAAGCTGTCTTGTATCTTTGCATTTTTCTCCCAAACGAAGGACACTAGAAAGAAAATTTTAAAGCCTCCTGTTAGGCCATCATCTACACGACATAGCCCTGAATTTTCCAATGCGCAGCTCTTTGCAAAAGAGAGATATTGGCATGGAAAAGCTGTCTTTTACCTTTGCATTTTTCTCCCAAACGAAGGACACTAGAATTAAAATTTTACAGCCTCCTGTTATGCCATAATCTACACGACATAGCCCTGAATTTTCCAATGCGCAGCTCTTTGCAAAAGAGAGATATTGGCAAGGAAAAGCTGTCTTGTACCTTTGCATTTTTCTCCCAAACGAAGGACACTAGAATTAAAATTTTAAAGCCTCCTGTTATGCCATCATCTACACGACATATCCCTGAATTTTCCAATGCGCAGCTCTTTGCAAAAGAGAGATATTGGCAAGGAAAAGCTGTCAGGTACCTTTGCATTTTTCTCCCAAACGAAGGACTCTAGAATTAAAATTTTAAAGCCTCCTGTTAGGCCATCATCTACACGACATAGCCCTGAATTTTCCAATGCGCAGCTCTTTGCAAAAGAGAGATATTGGCAAGGAAAAGCTGTCTTGTACCTTTGCATTTTTCTCCCAAACGAAGGTCACTAGAAAGAAAATTTTAAAGCCTCCTGTTAGGCCATCATCTACACGACATAGCCCTGAATTTTCCAATGCGCAGCTCTTTGCAAAAGAGAGATATTGGCAAGGAAAAGCTGTCTTGTACCATTGCATTTTTCTCCCAAACGAAGGACACTAGAAAGAAAATTTTAAAGCCTCCTGTTAGGCCATCATCTACACGACATAGCCCTGAATTTTCCAATGCGCAGCTCTTTGCAAAAGAGAGATATTGGCAAGGAAAAGCTGTCTTGTACCTTTGCATTTTTCTCCCAAACGAAGGACACTAGAAAGAAAATTTTAAAGCCTCCTGTTAGGCCATCATCTACACGACATAGCCCTGAATTTTCCAATGCGTAGCTCTTTGCAAAAGAGAGATATTGGCAAGGAAAAGCTGTCTTGTACCTTTGCATTTTTCTCCCAAACGAAGGACACTAGAAAGAAAATTTTAAAGCCTCCTGTTAGGCCATCATCTACACGACATAGCCCTGATTTTTCCAATGCGCAGCTCTTTGCAAAAGAGAGATATTGGCAAGGAAAAGCTGTCTTGTACCATTGCATTTTTCTCCCAAACGAAGGACACTAGAAAGAAAATTTTAAAGCCTCCTGTTAGGCCATCATCTACACGACATAGCCCTGAATTTTCCAATGCGCAGCTCTTTGCAAAAGAGAGATATTGGCAAGGAAAAGCTGTCTTGTACCATTGCATTTTTCTCCCAAACGAAGGACACTAGAAAGAAAATTTTAAAGCCTCCTGTTAGGCCATCATCTACACGACATAGCCCTGAATTTTCCAATGCGCAGCTCTTTGCAAAAGAGAGATATTGGCAAGGAAAAGCTGTCTTGTACCTTTGCATTTTTCTCCCAAACGAAGGACACTAGAAATAAAATTTTAAAGCCTCCTGTTAGGCCATCATCTACACGACATAGCCCTGAATTTTCCAATGCGTAGCTCTTTGCAAAAGAGAGATATTGGCAAGGAAAAGCTGTCTTGTACCTTTGCATTTTTCTCCCAAACGAAGGACACTAGAATTAAAATTTTAAAGCCTCCTGTTAGGCCATCATCTACACGACATAGCCCTGATTTTTCCAATGCGCAGCTCTTTGCAAAAGAGAGATATTGGCAAGGAAAAGCTGTCTTGTACCATTGCATTTTTCTCCCAAACGAAGGACACTAGAAAGAAAATTTTAAAGCCTCCTGTTAGGCCATCATCTACACGACATAGCCCTGAATTTTCCAATGCGCAGCTCTTTGCAAAAGAGAGATATTGGCAAGGAAAAGCTGTCTTGTACCATTGCATTTTTCTCCCAAACGAAGGACACTAGAAAGAAAATTTTAAAGCCTCCTGTTAGGCCATCTTCTACACGACATAGCCCTGCATTTTCCAATGCGCAGCTCTTTGCAAAAGAGAGATATTGGCAAGGAAAAGCTGTCTTGTACCTTTGCATTTTTCTCCCAAACGAAGGACACTAGAATTAAAATTTGAAAGCCTCCTGTTCGGCCATCATCTACACGACATAGCCCTGAATTTTCCAATGCGTAGCTCTTTGCAAAAGAGAGATATTGGCAAGGAAAAGCTGTCTTGTACCTTTGCATTTTTCTCCCAAACGAAGGACACTAGAAAGAAAATTTTAAAGCCTCCTGTTAGGCCATCATCTACACGACATAGCCCTGCATTTTCCAATGCGCAGCTCTTTGCAAAAGAGAGATATTGGCAAGGAAAAGCTGTCTTGTACCATTGCATTTTTCTCCCAAACGAAGGACACTAGAAAGAAAATTTTAAAGCCTCCTGTTAGGCCATCATCTACACGACATAGCCCTGAATTTTCCAATGCGCAGCTCTTTGCAAAAGAGAGATATTGGCAAGGAAAAGCTGTCTTGTACCATTGCATTTTTCTCCCAAACGAAGGACACTAGAAAGAAAATTTTAAAGCCTCCTGTTAGGCCATCATCTACACGACATAGCCCTGAATTTTCCAATGCGCAGCTCATTGCAAAAGAGAGATATTGGCAAGGAAAAGCTGTCTTGTACCTTTGCATTTTTCTCCCAAACGAAGGACACTAGAATTAAAATTTGAAAGCCTCCTGTTCGGCCATCATCTACATGACATAGCCCTGAATTTTCCAATGCGTAGCTCTTTGCAAAAGAGAGATATTGGCAAGGAAAAGCTGTCTTGTACCTTTGCATTTTTCTCCCAAACGAAGGACACTAGAATTAAAATTTTAAAGCCTCCTGTTAGGCCATCATCTACACGACATAGCCCTGAATTTTCCAATGCGTAGCTCTTTGCAAAAGAGAGATATTGGCAAGGAAAAGCTGTCTTGTACCTTTGCATTTTTCTCCCAAACGAAGGACACTAGAATTAAAATTTTAAAGCCTCCTGTTAGGCCATCATCTACACGACATAGCCCTGATTTTTCCAATGCGCAGCTCTTTGCAAAAGAGAGATATTGGCAAGGAAAAGCTGTCTTGTACCTTTGCATTTTTCTCCCAAACGAAGGACACTAGAAAGAAAATTTTAAAGCCTCCTGTTAGGCCATCATCTACACGACATAGCCCTGAATTTTCCAATGCGTAGCTCTTTGCAAAAGAGAGATATTGGCAAGGAAAAGCTGTCTTGTACCTTTGCATTTTTCTCCCAAACGAAGGACACTAGAATTGAAATTTTAAAGCCTCCTGTTAGGCCATCATCTACACGACATAGCCCTGAATTTTCCAATGCGCAGCTCTTTGCAAAAGAGAGATATTGGCAAGGAAAAGCTGTCTTGTACCTTTGCATTTTTCTCCCAAACGAAGGACACTAGAATTAAAATTTTAAAGCCTCCTGTTATGCCATCATCTACACGACATAGCCCTGATTTTTCCAATGCGCAGCTCTTTGCAAAAGAGAGATATTGGCAAGGAAAAGCTGTCTTGTTCCATTGCATTTTTCTCCCAAACGAAGGACACTAGAAAGAAAATTTTAAAGCCTCCTGTTAAGCCATCATCTACACGACATAGCCCTGAATTTTCCAATGCGCAGCTCTTTGCAAAAGAGAGATATTGGCATGGAAAAGCTGTCTTGTACCTTTGCATTTTTCTCCCAAACGAAGGACACTAGAAAGAAAATTTTAAAGCCTCCTGTTAGGCCATCATCTACACGACATAGCCCTGAATTTTCCAATGCGTAGCTCTTTGCAAAAGAGAGATATTGGCAAGGAAAAGCTGTCTTGTATCTTTGCATTTTTCTCCCAAACGAAGGACACTAGAAAGAAAATTTTAAAGCCTCCTGTTAGGCCATCATCTACACGACATAGCCCTGAATTTTCCAATGCGCAGCTCTTTGCAAAAGAGAGATATTGGCAAGGAAAAGCTGTCTTGTACCTTTGCATTTTTCTCCCAAACGAAGGACACTAGAAAGAAAATTTTAAAGCCTCCTGTTAGGCCATCATCTACACGACATAGCCCTGAATTTTCCAATGCGTAGCTCTTTGCAAAAGAGAGATATTGGCAAGGAAAAGCTGTCTTGTATCTTTGCATTTTTCTCCCAAACGAAGGACACTAGAAAGAAAATTTTAAAGCCTCCTGTTAGGCCATCATCTACACGACATAGCCCTGAATTTTCCAATGCGCAGCTCTTTGCAAAAGAGAGATATTGGCATGGAAAAGCTGTCTTTTACCTTTGCATTTTTCTCCCAAACGAAGGACACTAGAATTAAAATTTTACAGCCTCCTGTTATGCCATAATCTACACGACATAGCCCTGAATTTTCCAATGCGCAGCTCTTTGCAAAAGAGAGATATTGGCAAGGAAAAGCTGTCTTGTACCTTTGCATTTTTCTCCCAAACGAAGGACACTAGAATTAAAATTTTAAAGCCTCCTGTTATGCCATCATCTACACGACATATCCCTGAATTTTCCAATGCGCAGCTCTTTGCAAAAGAGAGATATTGGCAAGGAAAAGCTGTCAGGTACCTTTGCATTTTTCTCCCAAACGAAGGACACTAGAATTAAAATTTTAAAGCCTCCTGTTAGGCCATCATCTACACGACATAGCCCTGAATTTTCCAATGCGCAGCTCTTTGCAAAAGAGAGATATTGGCAAGGAAAAGCTGTCTTGTACCTTTGCATTTTTCTCCCAAACGAAGGTCACTAGAAAGAAAATTTTAAAGCCTCCTGTTAGGCCATCATCTACACGACATAGCCCTGAATTTTCCAATGCGCAGCTCTTTGCAAAAGAGAGATATTGGCAAGGAAAAGCTGTCTTGTACCATTGCATTTTTCTCCCAAACGAAGGACACTAGAAAGAAAATTTTAAAGCCTCCTGTTAGGCCATCATCTACACGACATAGCCCTGAATTTTCCAATGCGCAGCTCTTTGCAAAAGAGAGATATTGGCAAGGAAAAGCTGTCTTGTACCTTTGCATTTTTCTCCCAAACGAAGGACACTAGAAAGAAAATTTTAAAGCCTCCTGTTAGGCCATCATCTACACGACATAGCCCTGAATTTTCCAATGCGTAGCTCTTTGCAAAAGAGAGATATTGGCAAAGGAAAAGCTGTCTTGTACCTTTGCATTTTTCTCCCAAACGAAGGACACTAGAAAGAAAATTTTAAAGCCTCCTGTTAGGCCATCATCTACACGACATAGCCCTGATTTTTCCAATGCGCAGCTCTTTGCAAAAGAGAGATATTGGCAAGGAAAAGCTGTCTTGTACCATTGCATTTTTCTCCCAAACGAAGGACACTAGAAAGAAAATTTTAAAGCCTCCTGTTAGGCCATCATCTACACGACATAGCCCTGAATTTTCCAATGCGCAGCTCTTTGCAAAAGAGAGATATTGGCAAGGAAAAGCTGTCTTGTACCATTGCATTTTTCTCCCAAACGAAGGACACTAGAAAGAAAATTTTAAAGCCTCCTGTTAGGCCATCATCTACACGACATAGCCCTGAATTTTCCAATGCGCAGCTCTTTGCAAAAGAGAGATATTGGCAAGGAAAAGCTGTCTTGTACCTTTGCATTTTTCTCCCAAACGAAGGACACTAGAAATAAAATTTTAAAGCCTCCTGTTAGGCCATCATCTACACGACATAGCCCTGAATTTTCCAATGCGTAGCTCTTTGCAAAAGAGAGATATTGGCAAGGAAAAGCTGTCTTGTACCTTTGCATTTTTCTCCCAAACGAAGGACACTAGAATTAAAATTTTAAAGCCTCCTGTTAGGCAATCATCTACACGACATAGCCCTGATTTTTCCAATGCGCAGCTCTTTGCAAAAGAGAGATATTGGCAAGGAAAAGCTGTCTTGTACCATTGCATTTTTCTCCCAAACGAAGGACACTAGAAAGAAAATTTTAAAGCCTCCTGTTAGGCCATCATCTACACGACATAGCCCTGAATTTTCCAATGCGCAGCTCTTTGCAAAAGAGAGATATTGGCAAGGAAAAGCTGTCTTGTACCATTGCATTTTTCTCCCAAACGAAGGACACTAGAAAGAAAATTTTAAAGCCTCCTGTTAGGCCATCTTCTACACGACATAGCCCTGCATTTTCCAATGCGCAGCTCTTTGCAAAAGAGAGATATTGGCAAGGAAAAGCTGTCTTGTACCTTTGCATTTTTCTCCCAAACGAAGGACACTAGAATTAAAATTTGAAAGCCTCCTGTTCGGCCATCATCTACACGACATAGCCCTGAATTTTCCAATGCGTAGCTCTTTGCAAAAGAGAGATATTGGCAAGGAAAAGCTGTCTTGTACCTTTGCATTTTTCTCCCAAACGAAGGACACTAGAAAGAAAATTTTAAAGCCTCCTGTTAGGCCATCATCTACACGACATAGCCCTGCATTTTCCAATGCGCAGCTCTTTGCAAAAGAGAGATATTGGCAAGGAAAAGCTGTCTTGTACCATTGCATTTTTCTCCCAAACGAAGGACACTAGAAAGAAAATTTTAAAGCCTCCTGTTAGGCCATCATCTACACGACATAGCCCTGAATTTTCCAATGCGTAGCTCTTTGCAAAAGAGAGATATTGGCAAGGAAAAGCTGTCTTGTACCATTGCATTTTTCTCCCAAACGAAGGACACTAGAAAGAAAATTTTAAAGCCTCCTGTTAGGCCATCATCTACACGACATAGCCCTGAATTTTCCAATGCGCAGCTCATTGCAAAAGAGAGATATTGGCAAGGAAAAGCTGTCTTGTACCTTTGCATTTTTCTCCCAAACGAAGGACACTAGAATTAAAATTTGAAAGCCTCCTGTTCGGCCATCATCTACATGACATAGCCCTGAATTTTCCAATGCGTAGCTCTTTGCAAAAGAGAGATATTGGCAAGGAAAAGCTGTCTTGTACCTTTGCATTTTTCTCCCAAACGAAGGACACTAGAATTAAAATTTTAAAGCCTCCTGTTAGGCCATCATCTACACGACATAGCCCTGAATTTTCCAATGCGTAGCTCTTTGCAAAAGAGAGATATTGGCAAGGAAAAGCTGTCTTGTACCTTTGCATTTTTCTCCCAAACGAAGGACACTAGAATTAAAATTTTAAAGCCTCCTGTTAGGCCATCATCTACACGACATAGCCCTGATTTTTCCAATGCGCAGCTCTTTGCAAAAGAGAGATATTGGCAAGGAAAAGCTGTCTTGTACCTTTGCATTTTTCTCCCAAACGAAGGACACTAGAAAGAAAATTTTAAAGCCTCCTGTTAGGCCATCATCTACACGACATAGCCCTGAATTTTCCAATGCGTAGCTCTTTGCAAAAGAGAGATATTGGCAAGGAAAAGCTGTCTTGTACCTTTGCATTTTTCTCCCAAACGAAGGACACTAGAATTGAAATTTTAAAGCCTCCTGTTAGGCCATCATCTACACGACATAGCCCTGAATTTTCCAATGCGCAGCTCTTTGCAAAAGAGAGATATTGGCAAGGAAAAGCTGTCTTGTACCTTTGCATTTTTCTCCCAAACGAAGGACACTAGAATTAAAATTTTAAAGCCTCCTGTTATGCCATCATCTACACGACATAGCCCTGATTTTTCCAATGCGCAGCTCTTTGCAAAAGAGAGATATTGGCAAGGAAAAGCTGTCTTGTTCCATTGCATTTTTCTCCCAAACGAAGGACACTAGAAAGAAAATTTTAAAGCCTCCTGTTAAGCCATCATCTACACGACATAGCCCTGAATTTTCCAATGCGCAGCTCTTTGCAAAAGAGAGATATTGGCATGGAAAAGCTGTCTTGTACCTTTGCATTTTTCTCCCAAACGAAGGACACTAGAAAGAAAATTTTAAAGCCTCCTGTTAGGCCATCATCTACACGACATAGCCCTGAATTTTCCAATGCGTAGCTCTTTGCAAAAGAGAGATATTGGCAAGGAAAAGCTGTCTTGTATCTTTGCATTTTTCTCCCAAACGAAGGACACTAGAAAGAAAATTTTAAAGCCTCCTGTTAGGCCATCATCTACACGACATAGCCCTGAATTTTCCAATGCGCAGCTCTTTGCAAAAGAGAGATATTGGCAAGGAAAAGCTGTCTTGTACCTTTGCATTTTTCTCCCAAACGAAGGACACTAGAAAGAAAATTTTAAAGCCTCCTGTTAGGCCATCATCTACACGACATAGCCCTGAATTTTCCAATGCGTAGCTCTTTGCAAAAGAGAGATATTGGCAAGGAAAAGCTGTCTTGTACCTTTGCATTTTTCTCCCAAACGAAGGACACTAGAATTAAAATTTTACAGCCTCCTGTTATGCCATAATCTACACGACATAGCCCTGAATTTTCCAATGCGCAGCTCTTTGCAAAAGAGAGATATTGGCAAGGAAAAGCTGTCTTGTACCTTTGCATTTTTCTCCCAAACGAAGGACACTAGAATTAAAATTTTAAAGCCTCCTGTTATGCCATCATCTACACGACATATCCCTGAATTTTCCAATGCGCAGCTCTTTGCAAAAGAGAGATATTGGCAAGGAAAAGCTGTCAGGTACCTTTGCATTTTTCTCCCAAACGAAGGACACTAGAATTAAAATTTTAAAGCCTCCTGTTAGGCCATCATCTACACGACATAGCCCTGAATTTTCCAATGCGCAGCTCTTTGCAAAAGAGAGATATTGGCAAGGAAAAGCTGTCTTGTACCTTTGCATTTTTCTCCCAAACGAAGGTCACTAGAAAGAAAATTTTAAAGCCTCCTGTTAGGCCATCATCTACACGACATAGTCCTGAATTTTCCAATGCGTAGCTCTTTGCAAAAGAGAGATATTGGCAAGGAAAAGCTATCTTGTACCTTTGCATTTTTCTCCCAAACGAAGGACACTAGAATTAACATTTTAAAGCCTCCTGTTAGGCCATTATCTACACGACTTAGCCCTGAATTTTCCAATGCGCAGCTCTTTGCAAAAGAGAGATATTGGCAAGGAAAAGCTGTCTTGTACCATTGCATTTTTCTCCCAAACGAAGGACACTAGAAAGAAAATTTTAAAGCCTCCTGTTAGGCCATCATCTACACGACATAGCCCTGAATTTTCCAATGCGTAGCTCTTTGCAAAAGAGAGATATTGGCAAGGAAAAGCTGTCTTCTACCATTGCATTTTTCTCCCAAACGAAGGACACTAGAAAGAAAATTTTAAAGCCTCCTGTTAGGCCATCATCTACACGACATAGCCCTGAATTTTCCAATGCGCAGCTCTTTGCAAAAGAGAGATATTGGCAAGGAAAAGCTGTCTTGTACCTTTGCATTTTTCTCCCAAACGAAGGACACTAGAATTAAAATTTTAAAGCCTCCTGTTCGGCCATCATCTACACGACACAGCCCTGAATTTTCCAATGCGTAGCTCTTTGCAAAAGAGAGATATTGGCAAGGAAAAGCTGTCTTGTACCTTTGCATTTTTCTCCCAAACGAAGGACACTAGAATTAAAATTTTAAAGCCTCCTGTTAGGCCATCATCTACACGACATAGCCCTGAATTTTCCAATGCGTAGCTCCTTGCAAAAGAGAGATATTGGCAAGGAAAAGCTGTCTTGTACCTTTGCATTTTTCTCCCAAACGAAGGACACTAGAATTAAAATTTTAAAGCCTCCTGTTAGGCCATCATCTACACGACATAGCCCTGATTTTTCCAATGCGCAGCTCTTTGCAAAAGAGAGATATTGGCAAGGAAAAGCTGTCTTGTACCATTGCATTTTTCTCCCAAACGAAGGACACTAGAAAGAAAATTTTAAAGCCTCCTGTTAGGCCATCATCTACACGACATAGCCCTGAATTTTACAATGCGCAGCTCTTTGCAAAAGAAAGATATTGGCAAGGAAAAGCTGTCTTGTACCTTTGCATTTTTCTCCCAAACGAAGGACACTAGAAAGAAAATTTTAAAGCCTCCTGTTAGGCCATCATCTACACGACATAGCCCTGATTTTTCCAATGCGCAGCTCTTTGCAAAAGAGAGATATTGGCAAGGAAAAGCTGTCTTGTACCATTGCATTTTTCTCCCAAACGAAGGACACTAGAAAGAAAATTTTAAAGCCTCCTGTTAAGCCATCATCTACACGACATAGCCCTGAATTTTCCAATGCGCAGCTCTTTGCAAAAGAGAGATATTGGCAAGGAAAAGCTGTCTTGTACCATTGCATTTTTCTCCCAAACGAAGGACACTAGAAAGAAAATTTTAAAGCCTCCTGTTAGGCCATCATCTACACGACATAGCCCTGAATTTTCCAATGCGTAGCTCTTTGCAAAAGAGAGATATTGGCAAGGAAAAGCTGTCTTGTACCTTTGCATTTTTCTCCCAAACGAAGGACACTAGAAAGAAAATTTTAAAGCCTCCTGTTAGGCCATCATCTACAAGACATAGCCCTGAATTTTCCAATGCGCAGCTCTTTGCAAAAGAGAGATATTGGCAAGGAAAAGCTGTCTTGTACCTTTGCATTTTTCTCCCAAACGAAGGTCACTAGAAAGAAAATTTTAAAGCCTCCTGTTAGGCCATCATCTACACGACATAGCCCTGAATTTTCCAATGCGCAGCTCTTTGCAAAAGAGAGATATTGGCAAGGAAAAGCTGTCAGGTACCTTTGCATTTTTCTCCCAAACGAAGGACACTAGAATTAAAATTTTAAAGCCTCCTGTTAGGCCATCAGCTACACGACATAGCCCTGAATTTTCCAAAGCGCAGCTCTTTGCAAAAGAGAGATATTTGCAAGGAAAAGCTGTCTTGTACCTTTGCATTTTTCTCCCAAACGAAGGTCACTAGAAAGAAAATTTTAAAGCCTCCTGTTAGGCCATCATCTACACGACATAGCCCTGAATTTTCCAATGCGTAGCTCTTTGCAAAAGAGAGATATTGGCAAGGAAAAGCTATCTTGTACCTTTGCATTTTTCTCCCAAACGAAGGACACTAGAATTAAAATTTTAAAGCCTCCTGTTAGGCCATCATCTACACGACATAGCCCTGAATTTTCCAATGCGCAGCTCTTTGCAAAAGAGAGATATTGGCAAGGAAAAGCTGTCTTGTACCATTGCATTTTTCTCCCAAACGAAGGACACTAGAAAGAAAATTTTAAAGCCTCCTGTTAGGCCATCATCTACACGACATAGCCCTGAATTTTCCAATGCGCAGCTCTTTGCAAAAGAGAGATATTGGCAAGGAAAAGCTGTCTTGTACCTTTGCATTTTTCTCCCAAACAAAGGACACTAGAAAGAAAATTTTAAAGCCTCCTGTTAGGCCATCATCTACACGACATAGCCCTGAATTTTCCAATGCGCAGCTCTTTGCAAAAGAGAGATATTGGCAAGGAAAAGCTGTCTTGTACCTTTGCATTTTTCTCCCAAACGAAGGACACTAGAAAGAAAATTTTAAAGCCTCCTGTTAGGCCATCATCTACACGACATAGCCCTGAATTTTCCAATGCGTAGCTCTTTGCAAAAGAGAGATATTGGCAAGGAAAAGCTGTCTTGTATCTTTGCATTTTTCTCCCAAACGAAGGACACTAGAAAGAAAATTTTAAAGCCTCCTGTTAGGCCATCATCTACACGACATAGCCCTGAATTTTCCAATGCGCAGCTCTTTGCAAAAGAGAGATATTGGCATGGAAAAGCTGTCTTTTACCTTTGCATTTTTCTCCCAAACGAAGGACACTAGAATTAAAATTTTACAGCCTCCTGTTATGCCATAATCTACACGACATAGCCCTGAATTTTCCAATGCGCAGCTCTTTGCAAAAGAGAGATATTGGCAAGGAAAAGCTGTCTTGTACCTTTGCATTTTTCTCCCAAACGAAGGACACTAGAATTAAAATTTTAAAGCCTCCTGTTATGCCATCATCTACACGACATATCCCTGAATTTTCCAATGCGCAGCTCTTTGCAAAAGAGAGATATTGGCAAGGAAAAGCTGTCAGGTACCTTTGCATTTTTCTCCCAAACGAAGGACACTAGATTTAAAATTTTAAAGCCTCCTGTTAGGCCATCATCTACACGACATAGCCCTGAATTTTCCAATGCGCAGCTCTTTGCAAAAGAGAGATATTGGCAAGGAAAAGCTGTCTTGTACCTTTGCATTTTTCTCCCAAACGAAGGTCACTAGAAAGAAAATTTTAAAGCCTCCTGTTAGGCCATCATCTACACGACATAGTCCTGAATTTTCCAATGCGTAGCTCTTTGCAAAAGAGAGATATTGGCAAGGAAAAGCTATCTTGTACCTTTGCATTTTTCTCCCAAACGAAGGACACTAGAATTAACATTTTAAAGCCTCCTGTTAGGCCATTATCTACACGACTTAGCCCTGAATTTTCCAATGCGCAGCTCTTTGCAAAAGAGAGATATTGGCAAGGAAAAGCTGTCTTGTACCATTGCATTTTTCTCCCAAACGAAGGACACTAGAAAGAAAATTTTAAAGCCTCCTGTTAGGCCATCATCTACACGACATAGCCCTGAATTTTCCAATGCGTAGCTCTTTGCAAAAGAGAGATATTGGCAAGGAAAAGCTGTCTTCTACCATTGCATTTTTCTCCCAAACGAAGGACACTAGAAAGAAAATTTTAAAGCCTCCTGTTAGGCCATCATCTACACGACATAGCCCTGAATTTTCCAATGCGCAGCTCTTTGCAAAAGAGAGATATTGGCAAGGAAAAGCTGTCTTGTACCTTTGCATTTTTCTCCCAAACGAAGGACACTAGAATTAAAATTTTAAAGCCTCCTGTTCGGCCATCATCTACACGACACAGCCCTGAATTTTCCAATGCGTAGCTCTTTGCAAAAGAGAGATATTGGCAAGGAAAAGCTGTCTTGTACCTTTGCATTTTTCTCCCAAACGAAGGACACTAGAATTAAAATTTTAAAGCCTCCTGTTAGGCCATCATCTACACGACATAGCCCTGAATTTTCCAATGCGTAGCTCCTTGCAAAAGAGAGATATTGGCAAGGAAAAGCTGTCTTGTACCTTTGCATTTTTCTCCCAAACGAAGGACACTAGAATTAAAATTTTAAAGCCTCCTGTTAGGCCATCATCTACACGACATAGCCCTGATTTTTCCAATGCGCAGCTCTTTGCAAAAGAGAGATATTGGCAAGGAAAAGCTGTCTTGTACCATTGCATTTTTCTCCCAAACGAAGGACACTAGAAAGAAAATTTTAAAGCCTCCTGTTAGGCCATCATCTACACGACATAGCCCTGAATTTTCCAATGCGCAGCTCTTTGCAAAAGAAAGATATTGGCAAGGAAAAGCTGTCTTGTACCTTTGCATTTTTCTCCCAAACGAAGGACACTAGAAAGAAAATTTTAAAGCCTCCTGTTAGGCCATCATCTACACGACATAGCCCTGATTTTTCCAATGCGCAGCTCTTTGCAAAAGAGAGATATTGGCAAGGAAAAGCTGTCTTGTACCATTGCATTTTTCTCCCAAACGAAGGACACTAGAAAGAAAATTTTAAAGCCTCCTGTTAAGCCATCATCTACACGACATAGCCCTGAATTTTCCAATGCGCAGCTCTTTGCAAAAGAGAGATATTGGCAAGGAAAAGCTGTCTTGTACCATTGCATTTTTCTCCCAAACGAAGGACACTAGAAAGAAAATTTTAAAGCCTCCTGTTAGGCCATCATCTACACGACATAGCCCTGAATTTTCCAATGCGTAGCTCTTTGCAAAAGAGAGATATTGGCAAGGAAAAGCTGTCTTGTACCTTTGCATTTTTCTCCCAAACGAAGGACACTAGAAAGAAAATTTTAAAGCCTCCTGTTAGGCCATCATCTACAAGACATAGCCCTGAATTTTCCAATGCGCAGCTCTTTGCAAAAGAGAGATATTGGCAAGGAAAAGCTGTCTTGTACCTTTGCATTTTTCTCCCAAACGAAGGTCACTAGAAAGAAAATTTTAAAGCCTCCTGTTAGGCCATCATCTACACGACATAGCCCTGAATTTTCCAATGCGCAGCTCTTTGCAAAAGAGAGATATTGGCAAGGAAAAGCTGTCAGGTACCTTTGCATTTTTCTCCCAAACGAAGGACACTAGAATTAAAATTTTAAAGCCTCCTGTTAGGCCATCAGCTACACGACATAGCCCTGAATTTTCCAAAGCGCAGCTCTTTGCAAAAGAGAGATATTTGCAAGGAAAAGCTGTCTTGTACCTTTGCATTTTTCTCCCAAACGAAGGTCACTAGAAAGAAAATTTTAAAGCCTCCTGTTAGGCCATCATCTACACGACATAGCCCTGAATTTTCCAATGCGTAGCTCTTTGCAAAAGAGAGATATTGGCAAGGAAAAGCTATCTTGTACCTTTGCATTTTTCTCCCAAACGAAGGACACTAGAATTAAAATTTTAAAGCCTTCTGTTAGGCATTCATCTACACGACATAGCCCTGAATTTTCCAATGCGCAGCTCTTTGCAAAAGAGAGATATTGGCAAGGAAAAGCTGTCTTGTACCATTGCATTTTTCTCCCAAACGAAGGACACTAGAAAGAAAATTTTAAAGCCTCCTGTTAGGCCATCATCTACACGACATAGCCCTGAATTTTCCAATGCGCAGCTCTTTGCAAAAGAGAGATATTGGCAAGGAAAAGCTGTCTTGTACCTTTGCATTTTTCTCCCAAACAAAGGACACTAGAAAGAAAATTTTAAAGCCTCCTGTTAGGCCATCATCTACACGACATAGCCCTGAATTTTCCAATGCGTAGCTCTTTGCAAAAGAGAGATATTGGCAAGGAAAAGCTGTCTTGTATCTTTGCATTTTTCTCCCAAACGAAGGACACTAGAAAGAAAATTTTAAAGCCTCCTGTTAGGCCATCATCTACACGACATAGCCCTGATTTTTCCAATGCGCAGCTCTTTGCAAAAGAGAGATATTGGCAAGGAAAAGCTGTCTTGTACCATTGCATTTTTCTCCCAAACGAAGGACACTAGAAAGAAAATTTTAAAGCCTCCTGTTAGGCCATCATCTACACGACATAGCCCTGAATTTTCCAATGCGCAGCTCTTTGCAAAAGAGAGATATTGGCAAGGAAAAGCTGTCTTGTACCTTTGCATTTTTCTCCCAAACGAAGGACACTAGAATTAAAATTTTAAAGCCTCCTGTTAGGCCATCATCTACACGACATAGCCCTGAATTTTCCAATGCGCAGCTCTTTGCAAAAGAGAGATATTGGCATGGAAAAGCTGTCTTGTACCTTTGCATTTTTCTCCCAAACGAAGGACACTAGAATTAAAATTTTACAGCCTCCTGTTATGCCATAATCTACACGACATAGCCCTGAATTTTCCAATGCGCAGCTCTTTGCAAAAGAGAGATATTGGCAAGGAAAAGCTGTCTTGTACCTTTGCATTTTTCTCCCAAACGAAGGACACTAGAATTAAAATTTTAAAGCCTCCTGTTATGCCATCATCTACACGACATATCCCTGAATTTTCCAATGCGCAGCTCTTTGCAAAAGAGAGATATTGGCAAGGAAAAGCTGTCTTGTACCTTTGCATTTTTCTCCCAAACGAAGGTCACTAGAAAGAAAATTTTAAAGCCTCCTGTTAGGCCATCATCTACACGACATAGCCCTGAATTTTCCAATGCGCAGCTCTTTGCAAAAGAGAGATATTGGCAAGGAAAAGCTGTCTTGTACCATTGCATTTTTCTCCCAAACGAAGGACACTAGAAAGAAAATTTTAAAGCCTCCTGTTAGGCCATCATCTACACGACATAGCCCTGAATTTTCCAATGCGCAGCTCTTTGCAAAAGAGAGATATTGGCAAGGAAAAGCTGTCTTGTACCTTTGCATTTTTCTCCCAAACGAAGGACACTAGAAAGAAAATTTTAAAGCCTCCTGTTAGGCCATCATCTACACGACATAGCCCTGAATTTTCCAATGCGTAGCTCTTTGCAAAAGAGAGATATTGGCAAGGAAAAGCTGTCTTGTACCTTTGCATTTTTCTCCCAAACGAAGGACACTAGAAAGAAAATTTTAAAGCCTCCTGTTAGGCCATCATCTACACGACATAGCCCTGATTTTTCCAATGCGCAGCTCTTTGCAAAAGAGAGATATTGGCAAGGAAAAGCTGTCTTGTACCATTGCATTTTTCTCCCAAACGAAGGACACTAGAAAGAAAATTTTAAAGCCTCCTGTTAGGCCATCATCTACACGACATAGCCCTGAATTTTCCAATGCGCAGCTCTTTGCAAAAGAGAGATATTGGCAAGGAAAAGCTGTCTTGTACCATTGCATTTTTCTCCCAAACGAAGGACACTAGAAAGAAAATTTTAAAGCCTCCTGTTAGGCCATCATCTACACGACATAGCCCTGAATTTTCCAATGCGCAGCTCTTTGCAAAAGAGAGATATTGGCAAGGAAAAGCTGTCTTGTACCTTTGCATTTTTCTCCCAAACGAAGGACACTAGAAATAAAATTTTAAAGCCTCCTGTTAGGCCATCATCTACACGACATAGCCCTGAATTTTCCAATGCGTAGCTCTTTGCAAAAGAGAGATATTGGCAAGGAAAAGCTGTCTTGTACCTTTGCATTTTTCTCCCAAACGAAGGACACTAGAATTAAAATTTTAAAGCCTCCTGTTAGGCCATCATCTACACGACATAGCCCTGATTTTTCCAATGCGCAGCTCTTTGCAAAAGAGAGATATTGGCAAGGAAAAGCTGTCTTGTACCATTGCATTTTTCTCCCAAACGAAGGACACTAGAAAGAAAATTTTAAAGCCTCCTGTTAGGCCATCATCTACACGACATAGCCCTGAATTTTCCAATGCGCAGCTCTTTGCAAAAGAGAGATATTGGCAAGGAAAAGCTGTCTTGTACCATTGCATTTTTCTCCCAAACGAAGGACACTAGAAAGAAAATTTTAAAGCCTCCTGTTAGGCCATCTTCTACACGACATAGCCCTGCATTTTCCAATGCGCAGCTCTTTGCAAAAGAGAGATATTGGCAAGGAAAAGCTGTCTTGTACCTTTGCATTTTTCTCCCAAACGAAGGACACTAGAATTAAAATTTGAAAGCCTCCTGTTCGGCCATCATCTACACGACATAGCCCTGAATTTTCCAATGCGTAGCTCTTTGCAAAAGAGAGATATTGGCAAGGAAAAGCTGTCTTGTACCTTTGCATTTTTCTCCCAAACGAAGGACACTAGAAAGAAAATTTTAAAGCCTCCTGTTAGGCCATCATCTACACGACATAGCCCTGCATTTTCCAATGCGCAGCTCTTTGCAAAAGAGAGATATTGGCAAGGAAAAGCTGTCTTGTACCATTGCATTTTTCTCCCAAACGAAGGACACTAGAAAGAAAATTTTAAAGCCTCCTGTTAGGCCATCATCTACACGACATAGCCCTGAATTTTCCAATGCGTAGCTCTTTGCAAAAGAGAGATATTGGCAAGGAAAAGCTGTCTTGTACCATTGCATTTTTCTCCCAAACGAAGGACACTAGAAAGAAAATTTTAAAGCCTCCTGTTAGGCCATCATCTACACGACATAGCCCTGAATTTTCCAATGCGCAGCTCATTGCAAAAGAGAGATATTGGCAAGGAAAAGCTGTCTTGTACCTTTGCATTTTTCTCCCAAACGAAGGACACTAGAATTAAAATTTGAAAGCCTCCTGTTCGGCCATCATCTACACGACATAGCCCTGAATTTTCCAATGCGTAGCTCTTTGCAAAAGAGAGATATTGGCAAGGAAAAGCTGTCTTGTACCTTTGCATTTTTCTCCCAAACGAAGGACACTAGAATTAAAATTTTAAAGCCTCCTGTTAGGCCATCATCTACACGACATAGCCCTGAATTTTCCAATGCGTAGCTCTTTGCAAAAGAGAGATATTGGCAAGGAAAAGCTGTCTTGTACCTTTGCATTTTTCTCCCAAACGAAGGACACTAGAATTAAAATTTTAAAGCCTCCTGTTAGGCCATCATCTACACGACATAGCCCTGATTTTTCCAATGCGCAGCTCTTTGCAAAAGAGAGATATTGGCAAGGAAAAGCTGTCTTGTACCTTTGCATTTTTCTCCCAAACGAAGGACACTAGAAAGAAAATTTTAAAGCCTCCTGTTAGGCCATCATCTACACGACATAGCCCTGAATTTTCCAATGCGTAGCTCTTTGCAAAAGAGAGATATTGGCAAGGAAAAGCTGTCTTGTACCTTTGCATTTTTCTCCCAAACGAAGGACACTAGAATTGAAATTTTAAAGCCTCCTGTTAGGCCATCATCTACACGACATAGCCCTGAATTTTCCAATGCGCAGCTCTTTGCAAAAGAGAGATATTGGCAAGGAAAAGCTGTCTTGTACCTTTGCATTTTTCTCCCAAACGAAGGACACTAGAATTAAAATTTTAAAGCCTCCTGTTATGCCATCATCTACACGACATAGCCCTGATTTTTCCAATGCGCAGCTCTTTGCAAAAGAGAGATATTGGCAAGGAAAAGCTGTCTTGTACCTTTGCATTTTTCTCCCAAACGAAGGACACTAGAATTAAAATTTTAAAGCCTCCTGTTAGGCCATCATCTACACGACATAGCCCTGATTTTTCCAATGCGCAGCTCTTTGCAAAAGAGAGATATTGGCAAGGAAAAGCTGTCTTGTACCATTGCATTTTTCTCCCAAACGAAGGACACTAGAAAGAAAATTTTAAAGCCTCCTGTTAGGCCATCATCTACACGACATAGCCCTGAATTTTCCAATGCGCAGCTCTTTGCAAAAGAGAGATATTGGCAAGGAAAAGCTGTCTTGTACCTTTGCATTTTTCTCCCAAACGAAGGACACTAGAAAGAAAATTTTAAAGCCTCCTGTTAGGCCATCATCTACACGACATAGCCCTGATTTTTCCAATGCGCAGCTCTTTGCAAAAGAGAGATATTGGCAAGGAAAAGCTGTCTTGTACCATTGCATTTTTCTCCCAAACGAAGGACACTAGAAAGAAAATTTTAAAGCCTCCTGTTAAGCCATCATCTACACGACATAGCCCTGAATTTTCCAATGCGCAGCTCTTTGCAAAAGAGAGATATTGGCAAGGAAAAGCTGTCTTGTACCTTTGCATTTTTCTCCCAAACGAAGGACACTAGAATTGAAATTTTAAAGCCTCCTGTTAGGCCATCATCTACACGACATAGCCCTGAATTTTCCAATGCGCAGCTCTTTGCAAAAGAGAGATATTGGCAAGGAAAAGCTGTCTTGTACCATTGCATTTTTCTCCCAAACGAAGGACACTAGAAAGAAAATTTTAAAGCCTCCTGTTAGGCCATCATCTACACGACATAGCCCTGAATTTTCCAATGCGCAGCTCTTTGCAAAAGAGAGATATTGGCAAGGAAAAGCTGTCTTGTACCATTGCATTTTTCTCCCAAACGAAGGACACTAGAAAGAAAATTTTAAAGCCTCCTGTTAGGCCATCATCTACACGACATAGCCCTGAATTTTCCAATGCGTAGCTCTTTGCAAAAGAGAGATATTGGCAAGGAAAAGCTGTCTTGTACCTTTGCATTTTTCTCCCAAACGAAGGACACTAGAATTGAAATTTTAAAGCCTCCTGTTAGGCCATCATCTACACGACATAGCCCTGAATTTTCCAATGCGCAGCTCTTTGCAAAAGAGAGATATTGGCAAGGAAAAGCTGTCTTGTACCATTGCATTTTTCTCCCAAACGAAGGACACTAGAAAGAAAATTTTAAAGCCTCCTGTTAGGCCATCATCTACACGACATAGCCCTGAATTTTCCAATGCGCAGCTCTTTGCAAAAGAGAGATATTGGCAAGGAAAAGCTGTCTTGTACCATTGCATTTTTCTCCCAAACGAAGGACACTAGAAAGAAAATTTTAAAGCCTCCTGTTAGGCCATCATCTACACGACATAGCCCTGAATTTTCCAATGCGTAGCTCTTTGCAAAAGAGAGATATTGGCAAGGAAAAGCTGTCTTGTACCATTGCATTTTTCTCCCAAACGAACGACACTAGAAAGAAAATTTTAAAGCCTCCTGTTAAGCCATCATCTACACGACATAGCCCTGAATTTTCCAATGCGCAGCTCTTTGCAAAAGAGAGATATTGGCAAGGAAAAGCTGTCTTGTACCTTTGCATTTTTCTCCCAAACGAAGGACACTAGAATTGAAATTTTAAAGCCTCCTGTTAGGCCATCATCTACACGACATAGCCCTGAATTTTCCAATGCGCAGCTCTTTGCAAAAGAGAGATATTGGCAAGGAAAAGCTGTCTTGTACCATTGCATTTTTCTCCCAAACGAAGGACACTAGAAAGAAAATTTTAAAGCCTCCTGTTAGGCCATCATCTACACAACATAGCCCTGAATTTTCCAATGCGCAGCTCTTTGCAAAAGAGAGATATTGGCAAGGAAAAGCTGTCTTGTACCATTGCATTTTTCTCCCAAACGAAGGACACTAGAAAGAAAATTTTAAAGCCTCCTGTTAGGCCATCATCTACACGACATAGCCCTGAATTTTCCAATGCGTAGCTCTTTGCAAAAGAGAGATATTGGCAAGGAAAAGCTGTCTTGTACCATTGCATTTTTCTCCCAAACGAAGGACACTAGAAAGAAAATTTTAAAGCCTCCTGTTAGGCCATCATCTACACGACATAGCCCTGAATTTTCCAATGCGCAGCTCTTTGCAAAAGAGAGATATTGGCAAGGAAAAGCTGTCTTGTACCTTTGCATTTTTCTCCCAAACGAAGGACACTAGAATTAAAATTTTAAAGTCTCCTGTTAGGCCATCATCTACACGACATAGCCCTGAATTTTCCAATGCGTAGCTCTTTGCAAAAGAGAGATATTGGCAATGAAAAGCTGTCTTGTACCTTTGCATTTTTCTCCCAAACGAAGGACACTAGAATTAAAATTTTAAAGCCTCCTGTTAGGCCATCATCTACACGACATAGCCCTGAATTTTCCAATGCGCAGCTCTTTGCAAAAGAGAGATATTGGCAAGGAAAAGCTGTCTTGTACCATTGCATTTTTCTCCCAAACGAAGGACACTAGAAAGAAAATTTTAAAGCCTCCTGTTAGGCCATCATCTACACGACATAGCCCTGAATTTTCCAATGCGTAGCTCTTTGCAAAAGAGAGATATTGGCAAGGAAAAGCTGTCTTGTACCATTGCATTTTTCTCCCAAACGAAGGACACTAGAAAGAAAATTTTAAAGCCTCCTGTTAGGCCATCATCTACACGACATAGCCCTGAATTTTCCAATGCGCAGCTCTTTGCAAAAGAGAGATATTGGCAAGGAAAAGCTGTCTTGTACCTTTGCATTTTTCTCCCAAACGAAGGACACTAGAATTAAAATTTTAAAGCCTCCTGTTAGGCCATCATCTACACGACATAGCCCTGAATTTTCCAATGCGTAGCTCTTTGCAAAAGAGAGATATTGGCAAGGAAAAGCTGTCTTGTACCTTTGCATTTTTCTCCCAAACGAAGGACACTAGAATTAAAATTTTAAAGCCTCCTGTTAGGCCATCATCTACACGACATAGCCCTGAATTTTCCAATGCGCAGCTCTTTGCAAAAGAGAGATATTGGCAAGGAAAAGCTGTCTTGTACCTTTGCATTTTTCTCCCAAACGAAGGACACTAGAATTAAAATTTTAAAGCCTCCTGTTAGGCCATCATCTACACGACATAGCCCTGAATTTTCCAATGCGCAGCTCTTTGCAAAAGAGAGATATTGGCAAGGAAAAGCTGTCTTGTACCATTGCATTTTTCTCCCAAACGAAGGACACTAGAAAGAAATTTTTAAAGCCTCCTGTTAGGCCATCATCTACACGACATAGCCCTGAATTTTCCAATGCGCAGCTCTTTGCAAAAGAGAGATATTGGCAAGGAAAAGCTGTCTTGTACCTTTGCATTTTTCTCCCAAACGAAGGACACTAGAAAGAAAATTTTAAAGCCTCCTGTTAGGCCATCATCTACACGACATAGCCCTGAATTTTCCAATGCGTAGCTCTTTGCAAAAGAGAGATATTGGCAAGGAAAAGCTGTCTTGTACCATTGCATTTTTCTCCCAAACGAAGGACACTAGAAAGAAAATTTTAAAGCCTCCTGTTAGGCCATCATCTACACGACATAGCCCTGAATTTTCCAATGCGCAGCTCTTTGCAAAAGAGAGATATTGGCAAGGAAAAGCTGTCTTGTACCTTTGCATTTTTCTCCCAAACGAAGGACACTAGAATTAAAATTTTAAAGCCTCCTGTTAGGCCATCATCTACACGACATAGCCCTGAATTTTCCAATGCGTAGCTCTTTGCAAAAGAGAGATATTGGCAATGAAAAGCTGTCTTGTACCTTTGCATTTTTCTCCCAAACGAAGGACACTAGAATTAAAATTTTAAAGCCTCCTGTTAGGCCATCATCTACACGACATAGCCCTGAATTTTCCAATGCGCAGCTCTTTGCAAAAGAGAGATATTGGCAAGGAAAAGCTGTCTTGTACCATTGCATTTTTCTCCCAAACGAAGGACACTAGAAAGAAAATTTTAAAGCCTCCTGTTAGGCCATCATCTACACGACATAGCCCTGAATTTTCCAATGCGTAGCTCTTTGCAAAAGAGAGATATTGGCAAGGAAAAGCTGTCTTGTACCTTTGCATTTTTCTCCCAAACGAAGGACACTAGAATTAAAATTTTAAAGCCTCCTGTTAGGCCATCATCTACACGACATAGCCCTGAATTTTCCAATGCGCAGCTCTTTGCAAAAGAGAGATATTGGCAAGGAAAAGCTGTCTTGTACCTTTGCATTTTTCTCCCAAACGAAGGACACTAGAATTAAAATTTTAAAGCCTCCTGTTAGGCCATCATCTACACGACATAGCCCTGAATTTTCCAATGCGCAGCTCTTTGCAAAAGAGAGATATTGGCAAGGAAAAGCTGTCTTGTACCATTGCATTTTTCTCCCAAACGAAGGACACTAGAAAGAAAATTTTAAAGCCTCCTGTTAGGCCATCATCTACACGACATAGCCCTGAATTTTCCAATGCGCAGCTCTTTGCAAAAGAGAGATATTGGCAAGGAAAAGCTGTCTTGTACCTTTGCATTTTTCTCCCAAACGAAGGACACTAGAAAGAAAATTTTAAAGCCTCCTGTTAGGCCATCATCTACACGACATAGCCCTGATTTTTCCAATGCGCAGCTCTTTGCAAAAGAGAGATATTGGCAAGGAAAAGCTGTCTTGTACCATTGCATTTTTCTCCCAAACGAAGGACACTAGAATTGAAATTTTAAAGCCTCCTGTTAGGCCATCATCTACACGACATAGCCCTGAATTTTCCAATGCGCAGCTCTTTGCAAAAGAGAGATATTGGCAAGGAAAAGCTGTCTTGTACCATTGCATTTTTCTCCCAAACGAAGGACACTAGAAAGAAAATTTTAAAGCCTCCTGTTAGGCCATCATCTACACGACATAGCCCTGATTTTTCCAATGCGCAGCTCTTTGCAAAAGAGAGATATTGGCAAGGAAAAGCTGTCTTGTACCTTTGCATTTTTCTCCCAAACGAAGGACACTAGAAAGAAAATTTTAAAGCCTCCTGTTAGGCCATCATCTACACGACATAGCCCTGAATTTTCCAATGCGCAGCTCTTTGCAAAAGAGAGATATTGGCAAGGAAAAGCTGTCTTGTACCTTTGCATTTTTCTCCCAAACGAAGGACACTAGAAAGAAAATTTTAAAGCCTCCTGTTAGGCCCTCATCTACACGACATAGCCCTGAATTTTCCAATGCGTAGCTCTTTGCAAAAGAGAGATATTGGCAAGGAAAAGCTGTCTTGTACCTTTGCATTTTTCTCCCAAACGAAGGATACTAGAATTGAAATTTTAAAGCCTCCTGTTAGGCCATCATCTACACGACATAGCCCTGAATTTTCCAATGCGCAGCTCTTTGCAAAAGAGAGATATTGGCAAGGAAAAGCTGTCTTGTACCTTTGCATTTTTCTCCCAAACGAAGGACACTAGAATTGAAATTTTAAAGCCTCCTGTTAGGCCATCATCTACACGACATAGCCCTGAATTTTCCAATGCGCAGCTCTTTGCAAAAGAGAGATATTGGCAAGGAAAAGCTGTCTTGTACCATTGCATTTTTCTCCCAAACGAAGGACACTAGAAAGAAAATTTTAAAGCCTCCTGTTAGGCCATCATCTACACGACATAGCCCTGATTTTTCCAATGCGCAGCTCTTTGCAAAAGAGAGATATTGGCAAGGAAAAGCTGTCTTGTACCATTGCATTTTTCTCCCAAACGAAGGACACTAGAAAGAAAATTTTAAAGCCTCCTGTTAAGCCATCATCTACACGACATAGCCCTGAATTTTCCAATGCGCAGCTCTTTGCAAAAGAGAGATATTGGCAAGGAAAAGCTGTCTTGTACCTTTGCATTTTTCTCCCAAACGAAGGACACTAGAATTGAAATTTTAAAGCCTCCTGTTAGGCCATCATCTACACGACATAGCCCTGAATTTTCCAATGCGCAGCTCTTTGCAAAAGAGAGATATTGGCAAGGAAAAGCTGTCTTGTACCATTGCATTTTTCTCCCAAACGAAGGACACTAGAAAGAAAATTTTAAAGCCTCCTGTTAGGCCATCATCTACACGACATAGCCCTGAATTTTCCAATGCGTAGCTCTTTGCAAAAGAGAGATATTGGCAAGGAAAAGCTGTCTTGTACCATTGCATTTTTCTCCCAAACGAAGGACACTAGAAAGAAAATTTTAAAGCCTCCTGTTAGGCCATCATCTACACGACATAGCCCTGAATTTTCCAATGCGCAGCTCTTTGCAAAAGAGAGATATTGGCAAGGAAAAGCTGTCTTGTACCTTTGCATTTTTCTCCCAAACGAAGGACACTAGAATCAAAATTTTAAAGCCTCCTGTTCGGCCATCATCTACACGACATAGCCCTGAATTTTCCAATGCGTAGCTCTTTGCAAAAGAGAGATATTGGCAAGGAAAAGCTGTCTTGTACCTTTGCATTTTTCTCCCAAACGAAGGACACTAGAATTAAAATTTTAAAGCCTCCTGTTAGGCCATCATCTACACGACATAGCCCTGAATTTTCCAATGCGTAGCTCTTTGCAAAAGAGAGATATTGGCAAGGAAAAGCTGTCTTGTACCTTTGCATTTTTCTCCCAAACGAAGGACACTAGAATTAAAATTTTAAAGCCTCCTGTTAGGCCATCATCTACACGACATAGCCCTGATTTTTCCAATGCGCAGCTCTTTGCAAAAGAGAGATATTGGCAAGGAAAAGCTGTCTTGTACCTTTGCATTTTTCTCCCAAACGAAGGACACTAGAAAGAAAATTTTAAAGCCTCCTGTTAGGCCATCATCTACACGACATAGCCCTGAATTTTCCAATGCGTAGCTCTTTGCAAAAGAGAGATATTGGCAAGGAAAAGCTGTCTTGTACCTTTGCATTTTTCTCCCAAACGAAGGACACTAGAATTGAAATTTTAAAGCCTCCTGTTAGGCCATCATCTACACGACATAGCCCTGAATTTTCCAATGCGCAGCTCTTTGCAAAAGAGAGATATTGGCAAGGAAAAGCTGTCTTGTACCATTGCATTTTTCTCCCAAACGAAGGACACTAGAAAGAAAATTTTAAAGCCTCCTGTTAGGCCATCATCTACACGACATAGCCCTGAATTTTCCAATGCGCAGCTCTTTGCAAAAGAGAGATATTGGCAAGAAAAAGCTGTCTTGTACCATTGCATTTTTCTCCCAAACGAAGGACACTAGAAAGAAAATTTTAAAGCCTCCTGTTAGGCCATCATCTACACGACATAGCCCTGAATTTTCCAATGCGTAGCTCTTTGCAAAAGAGAGATATTGGCAAGGAAAAGCTGTCTTGTACCATTGCATTTTTCTCCCAAACGAAGGACACTAGAAAGAAAATTTTAAAGCCTCCTGTTAGGCCATCATCTACACGACATAGCCCTGAATTTTCCAATGCGCAGCTCTTTGCAAAAGAGAGATATTGGCAAGGAAAAGCTGTCTTGTACCTTTGCATTTTTCTCCCAAACGAAGGACACGAATTAAAATTTTAAAGCCTCCTGTTCGGCCATCATCTACACGACATAGCCCTGATTTTTCCAATGCGCAGCTCTTTGCAAAAGAGAGATATTGGCAAGGAAAAGCTGTCTTGTACCATTGCATTTTTCTCCCAAACGAAGGACACTAGAAAGAAAATTTTAAAGCCTCCTGTTAGGCCATCATCTACACGACATAGCCCTGATTTTTCCAATGCGCAGCTCTTTGCAAAAGAGAGATATTGGCAAGGAAAAGCTGTCTTGTACCATTGCATTTTTCTCCCAAACGAAGGACACTAGAAAGAAAATTTTAAAGCCTCCTGTTAAGCCATCATCTACACGACATAGCCCTGAATTTTCCAATGCGCAGCTCTTTGCAAAAGAGAGATATTGGCAAGGAAAAGCTGTCTTGTACCTTTGCATTTTTCTCCCAAACGAAGGACACTAGAATTGAAATTTTAAAGCCTCCTATTAGGCCATCATCTACACGACATAGCCCTGAATTTTCCAATGCGCAGCTCTTTGCAAAAGAGAGATATTGGCAAGGAAAAGCTGTCTTGTACCATTGCATTTTTCTCCCAAACGAAGGACACTAGAAAGAAAATTTTAAAGCCTCCTGTTAGGCCATCATCTACACGACATAGCCCTGAATTTTCCAATGCGTAGCTCTTTGCAAAAGAGAGATATTGGCAAGGAAAAGCTGTCTTGTACCATTGCATTTTTCTCCCAAACGAAGGACACTAGAAAGAAAATTTTAAAGCCTCCTGTTAGGCCATCATCTACACGACATAGCCCTGAATTTTCCAATGCGCAGCTCTTTGCAAAAGAGAGATATTGGCAAGGAAAAGCTGTCTTGTACCTTTGCATTTTTCTCCCAAACGAAGGACACTAGAATTAAAATTTTAAAGCCTCCTGTTAGGCCATCATCTACACGACATAGCCCTGAATTTTCCAATGCGTAGCTCTTTGCAAAAGAGAGATATTGGCAAGGAAAAGCTGTCTTGTACCTTTGCATTTTTCTCCCAAACGAAGGACACTAGAATTAAAATTTTAAAGCCTCCTGTTAGGCCATCATCTACACGACATAGCCCTGATTTTTCCAATGCGCAGCTCTTTGCAAAAGAGAGATATTGGCAAGGAAAAGCTGTCTTGTACCATTGCATTTTTCTCCCAAACGAAGGACACTAGAATTGAAATTTTAAAGCCTCCTGTTAGGCCATCATCTACACGACATAGCCCTGAATTTTCCAATGCGCAGCTCTTTGCAAAAGAGAGATATTGGCAAGGAAAAGCTGTCTTGTACCATTGCATTTTTCTCCCAAACGAAGGACACTAGAAAGAAAATTTTAAAGCCTCCTGTTAGGCCATCATCTACACGACATAGCCCTGAATTTTCCAATGCGCAGCTCTTTGCAAAAGAGAGATATTGGCAAGAAAAAGCTGTCTTGTACCATTGCATTTTTCTCCCAAACGAAGGACACTAGAAAGAAAATTTTAAAGCCTCCTGTTAGGCCATCATCTACACGACATAGCCCTGAATTTTCCAATGCGTAGCTCTTTGCAAAAGAGAGATATTGGCAAGGAAAAGCTGTCTTGTACCATTGCATTTTTCTCCCAAACGAAGGACACTAGAAAGAAAATTTTAAAGCCTCCTGTTAGGCCATCATCTACACGACATAGCCCTGAATTTTCCAATGCGCAGCTCTTTGCAAAAGAGAGATATTGGCAAGGAAAAGCTGTCTTGTACCTTTGCATTTTTCTCCCAAACGAAGGACACGAATTAAAATTTTAAAGCCTCCTGTTCGGCCATCATCTACACGACATAGCCCTGATTTTTCCAATGCGCAGCTCTTTGCAAAAGAGAGATATTGGCAAGGAAAAGCTGTCTTGTACCATTGCATTTTTCTCCCAAACGAAGGACACTAGAAAGAAAATTTTAAAGCCTCCTGTTAGGCCATCATCTACACGACATAGCCCTGAATTTTCCAATGCGCAGCTCTTTGCAAAAGAGAGATATTGGCAAGGAAAAGCTGTCTTGTACCATTGCATTTTTCTCCCAAACGAAGGACACTAGAAAGAAAATTTTAAAGCCTCCTGTTAGGCCATCATCTACACGACATAGCCCTGAATTTTCCAATGCGTAGCTCTTTGCAAAAGAGAGATATTGGCAAGGAAAAGCTGTCTTGTACCATTGCATTTTTCTCCCAAACGAAGGACACTAGAAAGAAAATTTTAAAGCCTCCTGTTAGGCCATCATCTACACGACATAGCCCTGAATTTTCCAATGCGCAGCTCTTTGCAAAAGAGAGATATTGGCAAGGAAAAGCTGTCTTGTACCTTTGCATTTTTCTCCCAAACGAAGGACACTAGAATCAAAATTTTAAAGCCTCCTGTTCGGCCATCATCTACACGACATAGCCCTGAATTTTCCAATGCGTAGCTCTTTGCAAAAGAGAGATATTGGCAAGGAAAAGCTGTCTTGTACCTTTGCATTTTTCTCCCAAACGAAGGACACTAGAATTAAAATTTTAAAGCCTCCTGTTAGGCCATCATCTACACGACATAGCCCTGAATTTTCCAATGCGTAGCTCTTTGCAAAAGAGAGATATTGGCAAGGAAAAGCTGTCTTGTACCTTTGCATTTTTCTCCCAAACGAAGGACACTAGAATTAAAATTTTAAAGCCTCCTGTTAGGCCATCATCTACACGACATAGCCCTGATTTTTCCAATGCGCAGCTCTTTGCAAAAGAGAGATATTGGCAAGGAAAAGCTGTCTTGTACCTTTGCATTTTTCTCCCAAACGAAGGACACTAGAAAGAAAATTTTAAAGCCTCCTGTTAGGCCATCATCTACACGACATAGCCCTGAATTTTCCAATGCGTAGCTCTTTGCAAAAGAGAGATATTGGCAAGGAAAAGCTGTCTTGTACCTTTGCATTTTTCTCCCAAACGAAGGACACTAGAATTGAAATTTTAAAGCCTCCTGTTAGGCCATCATCTACACGACATAGCCCTGAATTTTCCAATGCGCAGCTCTTTGCAAAAGAGAGATATTGGCAAGGAAAAGCTGTCTTGTACCATTGCATTTTTCTCCCAAACGAAGGACACTAGAAAGAAAATTTTAAAGCCTCCTGTTAGGCCATCATCTACACGACATAGCCCTGAATTTTCCAATGCGCAGCTCTTTGCAAAAGAGAGATATTGGCAAGAAAAAGCTGTCTTGTACCATTGCATTTTTCTCCCAAACGAAGGACACTAGAAAGAAAATTTTAAAGCCTCCTGTTAGGCCATCATCTACACGACATAGCCCTGAATTTTCCAATGCGTAGCTCTTTGCAAAAGAGAGATATTGGCAAGGAAAAGCTGTCTTGTACCATTGCATTTTTCTCCCAAACGAAGGACACTAGAAAGAAAATTTTAAAGCCTCCTGTTAGGCCATCATCTACACGACATAGCCCTGAATTTTCCAATGCGCAGCTCTTTGCAAAAGAGAGATATTGGCAAGGAAAAGCTGTCTTGTACCTTTGCATTTTTCTCCCAAACGAAGGACACGAATTAAAATTTTAAAGCCTCCTGTTCGGCCATCATCTACACGACATAGCCCTGATTTTTCCAATGCGCAGCTCTTTGCAAAAGAGAGATATTGGCAAGGAAAAGCTGTCTTGTACCATTGCATTTTTCTCCCAAACGAAGGACACTAGAAAGAAAATTTTAAAGCCTCCTGTTAGGCCATCATCTACACGACATAGCCCTGATTTTTCCAATGCGCAGCTCTTTGCAAAAGAGAGATATTGGCAAGGAAAAGCTGTCTTGTACCATTGCATTTTTCTCCCAAACGAAGGACACTAGAAAGAAAATTTTAAAGCCTCCTGTTAAGCCATCATCTACACGACATAGCCCTGAATTTTCCAATGCGCAGCTCTTTGCAAAAGAGAGATATTGGCAAGGAAAAGCTGTCTTGTACCTTTGCATTTTTCTCCCAAACGAAGGACACTAGAATTGAAATTTTAAAGCCTCCTATTAGGCCATCATCTACACGACATAGCCCTGAATTTTCCAATGCGCAGCTCTTTGCAAAAGAGAGATATTGGCAAGGAAAAGCTGTCTTGTACCATTGCATTTTTCTCCCAAACGAAGGACACTAGAAAGAAAATTTTAAAGCCTCCTGTTAGGCCATCATCTACACGACATAGCCCTGAATTTTCCAATGCGTAGCTCTTTGCAAAAGAGAGATATTGGCAAGGAAAAGCTGTCTTGTACCATTGCATTTTTCTCCCAAACGAAGGACACTAGAAAGAAAATTTTAAAGCCTCCTGTTAGGCCATCATCTACACGACATAGCCCTGAATTTTCCAATGCGCAGCTCTTTGCAAAAGAGAGATATTGGCAAGGAAAAGCTGTCTTGTACCTTTGCATTTTTCTCCCAAACGAAGGACACTAGAATTAAAATTTTAAAGCCTCCTGTTAGGCCATCATCTACACGACATAGCCCTGAATTTTCCAATGCGTAGCTCTTTGCAAAAGAGAGATATTGGCAAGGAAAAGCTGTCTTGTACCTTTGCATTTTTCTCCCAAACGAAGGACACTAGAATTAAAATTTTAAAGCCTCCTGTTAGGCCATCATCTACACGACATAGCCCTGATTTTTCCAATGCGCAGCTCTTTGCAAAAGAGAGATATTGGCAAGGAAAAGCTGTCTTGTACCATTGCATTTTTCTCCCAAACGAAGGACACTAGAATTGAAATTTTAAAGCCTCCTGTTAGGCCATCATCTACACGACATAGCCCTGAATTTTCCAATGCGCAGCTCTTTGCAAAAGAGAGATATTGGCAAGGAAAAGCTGTCTTGTACCATTGCATTTTTCTCCCAAACGAAGGACACTAGAAAGAAAATTTTAAAGCCTCCTGTTAGGCCATCATCTACACGACATAGCCCTGAATTTTCCAATGCGCAGCTCTTTGCAAAAGAGAGATATTGGCAAGAAAAAGCTGTCTTGTACCATTGCATTTTTCTCCCAAACGAAGGACACTAGAAAGAAAATTTTAAAGCCTCCTGTTAGGCCATCATCTACACGACATAGCCCTGAATTTTCCAATGCGTAGCTCTTTGCAAAAGAGAGATATTGGCAAGGAAAAGCTGTCTTGTACCATTGCATTTTTCTCCCAAACGAAGGACACTAGAAAGAAAATTTTAAAGCCTCCTGTTAGGCCATCATCTACACGACATAGCCCTGAATTTTCCAATGCGCAGCTCTTTGCAAAAGAGAGATATTGGCAAGGAAAAGCTGTCTTGTACCTTTGCATTTTTCTCCCAAACGAAGGACACGAATTAAAATTTTAAAGCCTCCTGTTCGGCCATCATCTACACGACATAGCCCTGATTTTTCCAATGCGCAGCTCTTTGCAAAAGAGAGATATTGGCAAGGAAAAGCTGTCTTGTACCATTGCATTTTTCTCCCAAACGAAGGACACTAGAAAGAAAATTTTAAAGCCTCCTGTTAGGCCATCATCTACACGACATAGCCCTGATTTTTCCAATGCGCAGCTCTTTGCAAAAGAGAGATATTGGCAAGGAAAAGCTGTCTTGTACCATTGCATTTTTCTCCCAAACGAAGGACACTAGAAAGAAAATTTTAAAGCCTCCTGTTAAGCCATCATCTACACGACATAGCCCTGAATTTTCCAATGCGCAGCTCTTTGCAAAAGAGAGATATTGGCAAGGAAAAGCTGTCTTGTACCATTGCATTTTTCTCCCAAACGAAGGACACTAGAAAGAAAATTTTAAAGCCTCCTGTTAGGCCATCATCTACACGACATAGCCCTGAATTTTCCAATGCGTAGCTCTTTGCAAAAGAGAGATATTGGCAAGGAAAAGCTGTCTTGTACCATTGCATTTTTCTCCCAAACGAAGGACACTAGAATTAAAATTTTAAAGCCTCCTGTTAGGCCATCATCTACACGACATAGCCCTGACTTTTCCAATGCGTAGCTCTTTGCAAAAGAGAGATATTGGCAAGGAAAAGCTGTCTTGTACCTTTGCATTTTTCTCCCAAACGAAGGACACTAGAATTAAAATTTTAAAGCCTCCTGTTAGGCCATCATCTACACGACATAGCCCTGATTTTTCCAATGCGCAGCTCTTTGCAAAAGAGAGATATTGGCAAGGAAAAGCTGTCTTGTACCTTTGCATTTTTCTCCCAAACGAAGGACACTAGAAAGAAAATTTTAAAGCCTCCTGTTAGGCCATCATCTACACGACATAGCCCTGAATTTTCCAATGCGTAGCTCTTTGCAAAAGAGAGATATTGGCAAGGAAAAGCTGTCTTGTACCTTTGCATTTTTCTCCCAAACGAAGGACACTAGAATTGAAATTTTAAAGCCTCCTGTTAGGCCATCATCTACACGACATAGCCCTGAATTTTCCAATGCGCAGCTCTTTGCAAAAGAGAGATATTGGCAAGGAAAAGCTGTCTTGTACCATTGCATTTTTCTCCCAAACGAAGGACACTAGAAAGAAAATTTTAAAGCCTCCTGTTAGGCCATCATCTACACGACATAGCCCTGAATTTTCCAATGCGCAGCTCTTTGCAAAAGAGAGATATTGGCAAGAAAAAGCTGTCTTGTACCATTGCATTTTTCTCCCAAACGAAGGACACTAGAAAGAAAATTTTAAAGCCTCCTGTTAGGCCATCATCTACACGACATAGCCCTGAATTTTCCAATGCGTAGCTCTTTGCAAAAGAGAGATATTGGCAAGGAAAAGCTGTCTTGTACCGTTGCATTTTTCTCCCAAACGAAGGACACTAGAAAGAAAATTTTAAAGCCTCCTGTTAGGCCATCATCTACACGACATAGCCCTGAATTTTCCAATGCGCAGCTCTTTGCAAAAGAGAGATATTGGCAAGGAAAAGCTGTCTTGTACCTTTGCATTTTTCTCCCAAACGAAGGACACGAATTAAAATTTTAAAGCCTCCTGTTCGGCCATCATCTACACGACATAGCCCTGAATTTTCCAATGCGTAGCTCTTTGCAAAAGAGAGATATTGGCAAGGAAAAGCTGTCTTGTACCTTTGCATTTTTCTCCCAAACGAAGGACACTAGAATTAAAATTTTAAAGCCTCCTGTTAGGCCATCATCTACACGACATAGCCCAGAATTTTCCAATGCGTAGCTCTTTGCAAAAGAGAGATATTGGCAAGGAAAAGCTGTCTTGTACCTTTGCATTTTTCTCCCAAACGAAGGACACTAGAATTAAAATTTTAAAGCCTCCTGTTAGGCCATCATCTACACGACATAGCCCTGATTTTTCCAATGCGCAGCTCTTTGCAAAAGAGAGATATTGGCAAGGAAAAGCTGTCTTGTACCATTGCATTTTTCTCCCAAACGAAGGACACTAGAAAGAAAATTTTAAAGCCTCCTGTTAGGCCATCATCTACACGACATAGCCCTGAATTTTCCAATGCGCAGCTCTTTGCAAAAGAGAGATATTGGCAAGGAAAAGCTGTCTTGTACCTTTGCATTTTTCTCCCAAACGAAGGACACTAGAAAGAAAATTTTGAAGCCTCCTGTTAGGCCATCATCTACACGACATAGCCCTGATTTTTCCAATGCGCAGCTCTTTGCAAAAGAGAGATATTGGCAAGGAAAAGCTGTCTTGTACCATTGCATTTTTCTCCCAAACGAAGGACACTAGAAAGAAAATTTTAAAGCCTCCTGTTAAGCCATCATCTACACGACATAGCCCTGAATTTTCCAATGCGCAGCTCTTTGCAAAAGAGAGATATTGGCATGGAAAAGCTGTCTTGTACCTTTGCATTTTTCTCCCAAACGAAGGACACTAGAAAGAAAATTTTAAAGCCTCCTGTTAGGCCATCATCTACACGACATAGCCCTGAATTTTCCAATGCGTAGCTCTTTGCAAAAGAGAGATATTGGCAAGGAAAAGCTGTCTTGTATCTTTGCATTTTTCTCCCAAACGAAGGACACTAGAAAGAAAATTTTAAAGCCTCCTGTTAGGCCATCATCTACACGACATAGCCCTGAATTTTCCAATGCGCAGCTCTTTGCAAAAGAGAGATATTGGCAAGGAAAAGCTGTCTTGTACCTTTGCATTTTTCTCCCAAACGAAGGACACTAGAAAGAAAATTTTAAAGCCTCCTGTTAGGCCATCATCTACACGACATAGCCCTGAATTTTCCAATGCGCAGCTCTTTGCAAAAGAGAGATATTGGCAAGGAAAAGCTGTCTTGTACCTTTGCATTTTTCTCCCAAACGAAGGACACGAATTAAAATTTTAAAGCCTCCTGTTCGGCCATCATCTACACGACATAGCCCTGATTTTTCCAATGCGCAGCTCTTTGCAAAAGAGAGATATTGGCAAGGAAAAGCTGTCTTGTACCATTGCATTTTTCTCCCAAACGAAGGACACTAGAAAGAAAATTTTAAAGCCTCCTGTTAGGCCATCATCTACACGACATAGCCCTGATTTTTCCAATGCGCAGCTCTTTGCAAAAGAGAGATATTGGCAAGGAAAAGCTGTCTTGTACCATTGCATTTTTCTCCCAAACGAAGGACACTAGAAAGAAAATTTTAAAGCCTCCTGTTAAGCCATCATCTACACGACATAGCCCTGAATTTTCCAATGCGCAGCTCTTTGCAAAAGAGAGATATTGGCAAGGAAAAGCTGTCTTGTACCATTGCATTTTTCTCCCAAACGAAGGACACTAGAAAGAAAATTTTAAAGCCTCCTGTTAGGCCATCATCTACACGACATAGCCCTGAATTTTCCAATGCGTAGCTCTTTGCAAAAGAGAGATATTGGCAAGGAAAAGCTGTCTTGTACCATTGCATTTTTCTCCCAAACGAAGGACACTAGAATTAAAATTTTAAAGCCTCCTGTTAGGCCATCATCTACACGACATAGCCCTGACTTTTCCAATGCGTAGCTCTTTGCAAAAGAGAGATATTGGCAAGGAAAAGCTGTCTTGTACCTTTGCATTTTTCTCCCAAACGAAGGACACTAGAATTAAAATTTTAAAGCCTCCTGTTAGGCCATCATCTACACGACATAGCCCTGATTTTTCCAATGCGCAGCTCTTTGCAAAAGAGAGATATTGGCAAGGAAAAGCTGTCTTGTACCTTTGCATTTTTCTCCCAAACGAAGGACACTAGAAAGAAAATTTTAAAGCCTCCTGTTAGGCCATCATCTACACGACATAGCCCTGAATTTTCCAATGCGTAGCTCTTTGCAAAAGAGAGATATTGGCAAGGAAAAGCTGTCTTGTACCTTTGCATTTTTCTCCCAAACGAAGGACACTAGAATTGAAATTTTAAAGCCTCCTGTTAGGCCATCATCTACACGACATAGCCCTGAATTTTCCAATGCGCAGCTCTTTGCAAAAGAGAGATATTGGCAAGGAAAAGCTGTCTTGTACCATTGCATTTTTCTCCCAAACGAAGGACACTAGAAAGAAAATTTTAAAGCCTCCTGTTAGGCCATCATCTACACGACATAGCCCTGAATTTTCCAATGCGCAGCTCTTTGCAAAAGAGAGATATTGGCAAGAAAAAGCTGTCTTGTACCATTGCATTTTTCTCCCAAACGAAGGACACTAGAAAGAAAATTTTAAAGCCTCCTGTTAGGCCATCATCTACACGACATAGCCCTGAATTTTCCAATGCGTAGCTCTTTGCAAAAGAGAGATATTGGCAAGGAAAAGCTGTCTTGTACCGTTGCATTTTTCTCCCAAACGAAGGACACTAGAAAGAAAATTTTAAAGCCTCCTGTTAGGCCATCATCTACACGACATAGCCCTGAATTTTCCAATGCGCAGCTCTTTGCAAAAGAGAGATATTGGCAAGGAAAAGCTGTCTTGTACCTTTGCATTTTTCTCCCAAACGAAGGACACGAATTAAAATTTTAAAGCCTCCTGTTCGGCCATCATCTACACGACATAGCCCTGAATTTTCCAATGCGTAGCTCTTTGCAAAAGAGAGATATTGGCAAGGAAAAGCTGTCTTGTACCTTTGCATTTTTCTCCCAAACGAAGGACACTAGAATTAAAATTTTAAAGCCTCCTGTTAGGCCATCATCTACACGACATAGCCCAGAATTTTCCAATGCGTAGCTCTTTGCAAAAGAGAGATATTGGCAAGGAAAAGCTGTCTTGTACCTTTGCATTTTTCTCCCAAACGAAGGACACTAGAATTAAAATTTTAAAGCCTCCTGTTAGGCCATCATCTACACGACATAGCCCTGATTTTTCCAATGCGCAGCTCTTTGCAAAAGAGAGATATTGGCAAGGAAAAGCTGTCTTGTACCATTGCATTTTTCTCCCAAACGAAGGACACTAGAAAGAAAATTTTAAAGCCTCCTGTTAGGCCATCATCTACACGACATAGCCCTGAATTTTCCAATGCGCAGCTCTTTGCAAAAGAGAGATATTGGCAAGGAAAAGCTGTCTTGTACCTTTGCATTTTTCTCCCAAACGAAGGACACTAGAAAGAAAATTTTGAAGCCTCCTGTTAGGCCATCATCTACACGACATAGCCCTGATTTTTCCAATGCGCAGCTCTTTGCAAAAGAGAGATATTGGCAAGGAAAAGCTGTCTTGTACCATTGCATTTTTCTCCCAAACGAAGGACACTAGAAAGAAAATTTTAAAGCCTCCTGTTAAGCCATCATCTACACGACATAGCCCTGAATTTTCCAATGCGCAGCTCTTTGCAAAAGAGAGATATTGGCATGGAAAAGCTGTCTTGTACCTTTGCATTTTTCTCCCAAACGAAGGACACTAGAAAGAAAATTTTAAAGCCTCCTGTTAGGCCATCATCTACACGACATAGCCCTGAATTTTCCAATGCGTAGCTCTTTGCAAAAGAGAGATATTGGCAAGGAAAAGCTGTCTTGTATCTTTGCATTTTTCTCCCAAACGAAGGACACTAGAAAGAAAATTTTAAAGCCTCCTGTTAGGCCATCATCTACACGACATAGCCCTGAATTTTCCAATGCGCAGCTCTTTGCAAAAGAGAGATATTGGCAAGGAAAAGCTGTCTTGTACCTTTGCATTTTTCTCCCAAACGAAGGACACTAGAAAGAAAATTTTAAAGCCTCCTGTTAGGCCATCATCTACACGACATAGCCCTGAATTTTCCAATGCGTAGCTCTTTGCAAAAGAGAGATATTGGCAAGGAAAAGCTGTCTTGTATCTTTGCATTTTTCTCCCAAACGAAGGACACTAGAAAGAAAATTTTAAAGCCTCCTGTTAGGCCATCATCTACACGACATAGCCCTGAATTTTCCAATGCGCAGCTCTTTGCAAAAGAGAGATATTGGCATGGAAAAGCTGTCTTTTACCTTTGCATTTTTCTCCCAAACGAAGGACACTAGAATTAAAATTTTACAGCCTCCTGTTATGCCATAATCTACACGACATAGCCCTGAATTTTCCAATGCGCAGCTCTTTGCAAAAGAGAGATATTGGCAAGGAAAAGCTGTCTTGTACCTTTGCATTTTTCTCCCAAACGAAGGACACTAGAATTAAAATTTGAAAGCCTCCTGTTATGCCATCATCTACACGACATATCCCTGAATTTTCCAATGCGCAGCTCTTTGCAAAAGAGAGATATTGGCAAGGAAAAGCTGTCTTGTACCTTTGCATTTTTCTCCCAAACGAAGGACACTAGAATTAAAATTTGAAAGCCTCCTGTTATGCCATCATCTACACGACATATCCCTGAATTTTCCAATGCGCAGCTCTTTGCAAAAGAGAGATATTGGCAAGGAAAAGCTGTCTTGTACCTTTGCATTTTTCTCCCAAACGAAGGACACTAGAATTAAAATTTTAAAGCCTCCTGTTAGGCCATCATCTACACGACATAGCCCTGAATTTTCCAATGCGTAGCTCTTTGCAAAAGAGAGATATTGGCAAGGAAAAGCTATCTTGTACCTTTGCATTTTTCTCCCAAACGAAGGACACTAGAATTAACATTTTAAAGCCTCCTGTTAGGCCATTATCTACACGACATAGCCCTGAATTTTCCAATGCGCAGCTCTTTGCAAAAGAGAGATATTGGCAAGGAAAAGCTGTCTTGTACCATTGCATTTTTCTCCCAAACGAAGGACACTAGAAAGAAAATTTTAAAGCCTCCTGTTAGGCCATCATCTACACGACATAGCCCTGAATTTTCCAATGCGTAGCTCTTTGCAAAAGAGAGATATTGGCAAGGAAAAGCTGTCTTGTACCATTGCATTTTTCTCCCAAACGAAGGACACTAGAAAGAAAATTTTAAAGCCTCCTGTTAGGCCATCATCTACACGACATAGCCCTGAATTTTCCAATGCGCAGCTCTTTGCAAAAGAGAGATATTGGCAAGGAAAAGCTGTCTTGTACCATTGCATTTTTCTCCCAAACGAAGGACACTAGAAAGAAAATTTTAAAGCCTCCTGTTAGGCCATCATCTACACGACATAGCCCTGAATTTTCCAATGCGCAGCTCTTTGCAAAAGAGAGATATTGGCAAGAAAAAGCTGTCTTGTACCATTGCATTTTTCTCCCAAACGAAGGACACTAGAAAGAAAATTTTAAAGCCTCCTGTTAGGCCATCATCTACACGACATAGCCCTGAATTTTCCAATGCGTAGCTCTTTGCAAAAGAGAGATATTGGCAAGGAAAAGCTGTCTTGTACCATTGCATTTTTCTCCCAAACGAAGGACACTAGAAAGAAAATTTTAAAGCCTCCTGTTAGGCCATCATCTACACGACATAGCCCTGAATTTTCCAATGCGCAGCTCTTTGCAAAAGAGAGATATTGGCAAGGAAAAGCTGTCTTGTACCTTTGCATTTTTCTCCCAAACGAAGGACACGAATTAAAATTTTAAAGCCTCCTGTTCGGCCATCATCTACACGACATAGCCCTGATTTTTCCAATGCGCAGCTCTTTGCAAAAGAGAGATATTGGCAAGGAAAAGCTGTCTTGTACCATTGCATTTTTCTCCCAAACGAAGGACACTAGAAAGAAAATTTTAAAGCCTCCTGTTAGGCCATCATCTACACGACATAGCCCTGATTTTTCCAATGCGCAGCTCTTTGCAAAAGAGAGATATTGGCAAGGAAAAGCTGTCTTGTACCTTTGCATTTTTCTCCCAAACGAAGGACACTAGAATTAAAATTTGAAAGCCTTCTGTTATGCCATCATCTACACGACATATCCCTGAATTTTCCAATGCGCAGCTCTTTGCAAAAGAGAGATATTGGCAAGGAAAAGCTGTCTTGTACCTTTGCATTTTTCTCCCAAACGAAGGACACTAGAATTAAAATTTTAAAGCCTCCTGTTAGGCCATCATCTACACGACATAGCCCTGAATTTTCCAATGCGCAGCTCTTTGCAAAAGAGAGATATTGGCAAGGAAAAGCTGTCTTGTACCTTTGCATTTTTCTCCCAAACGAAGGTCACTAGAAAGAAAATTTTAAAGCCTCCTGTTAGGCCATCATCTACACGACATAGCCCTGAATTTTCCAATGCGTAGCTCTTTGCAAAAGAGAGATATTGGCAAGGAAAAGCTATCTTGTACCTTTGCATTTTTCTCCCAAACGAAGGACACTAGAATTAACATTTTAAAGCCTCCTGTTAGGCCATTATCTACACGACATAGCCCTGAATTTTCCAATGCGCAGCTCTTTGCAAAAGAGAGATATTGGCAAGGAAAAGCTGTCTTGTACCATTGCATTTTTCTCCCAAACGAAGGACACTAGAAAGAAAATTTTAAAGCCTCCTGTTAGGCCATCATCTACACGACATAGCCCTGAATTTTCCAATGCGTAGCTCTTTGCAAAAGAGAGATATTGGCAAGGAAAAGCTGTCTTGTACCATTGCATTTTTCTCCCAAACGAAGGACACTAGAAAGAAAATTTTAAAGCCTCCTGTTAGGCCATCATCTACACGACATAGCCCTGAATTTTCCAATGCGCAGCTCTTTGCAAAAGAGAGATATTGGCAAGGAAAAGCTGTCTTGTACCATTGCATTTTTCTCCCAAACGAAGGACACTAGAAAGAAAATTTTAAAGCCTCCTGTTAGGCCATCATCTACACGACATAGCCCTGAATTTTCCAATGCGCAGCTCTTTGCAAAAGAGAGATATTGGCAAGAAAAAGCTGTCTTGTACCATTGCATTTTTCTCCCAAACGAAGGACACTAGAAAGAAAATTTTAAAGCCTCCTGTTAGGCCATCATCTACACGACATAGCCCTGAATTTTCCAATGCGTAGCTCTTTGCAAAAGAGAGATATTGGCATGGAAAAGCTGTCTTTTACCTGTGCATTTTTCTCCCAAACGAAGGACACTAGAATTAAAATTTTACAGCCTCCTGTTATGCCATAATCTACACGACATAGCCCTGAATTTTCCAATGCGCAGCTCTTTGCAAAAGAGAGATATTGGCAAGGAAAAGCTGTCTTGTACCTTTGCATTTTTCTCCCAAACGAAGGACACTAGAATTAAAATTTGAAAGCCTCCTGTTATGCCATCATCTACACGACATATCCCTGAATTTTCCAATGCGCAGCTCTTTGCAAAAGAGAGATATTGGCAAGGAAAAGCTGTCTTGTACCTTTGCATTTTTCTCCCAAACGAAGGACACTAGAATTAAAATTTTAAAGCCTCCTGTTAGGCCATCATCTACACGACATAGCCCTGAATTTTCCAATGCGCAGCTCTTTGCAAAAGAGAGATATTGGCAAGGAAAAGCTGTCTTGTACCTTTGCATTTTTCTCCCAAACGAAGGTCACTAGAAAGAAAATTTTAAAGCCTCCTGTTAGGCCATCATCTACACGACATAGCCCTGAATTTTCCAATGCGTAGCTCTTTGCAAAAGAGAGATATTGGCAAGGAAAAGCTATCTTGTACCTTTGCATTTTTCTCCCAAACGAAGGACACTAGAATTAACATTTTAAAGCCTCCTGTTAGGCCATTATCTACACGACATAGCCCTGAATTTTCCAATGCGCAGCTCTTTGCAAAAGAGAGATATTGGCAAGGAAAAGCTGTCTTGTACCATTGCATTTTTCTCCCAAACGAAGGACACTAGAAAGAAAATTTTAAAGCCTCCTGTTAGGCCATCATCTACACGACATAGCCCTGAATTTTCCAATGCGCAGCTCTTTGCAAAAGAGAGATATTGGCAAGAAAAAGCTGTCTTGTACCATTGCATTTTTCTCCCAAACGAAGGACACTAGAAAGAAAATTTTAAAGCCTCCTGTTAGGCCATCATCTACACGACATAGCCCTGAATTTTCCAATGCGTAGCTCTTTGCAAAAGAGAGATATTGGCAAGGAAAAGCTGTCTTGTACCATTGCATTTTTCTCCCAAACGAAGGACACTAGAAAGAAAATTTTAAAGCCTCCTGTTAGGCCATCATCTACACGACATAGCCCTGAATTTTCCAATGCGCAGCTCTTTGCAAAAGAGAGATATTGGCAAGGAAAAGCTGTCTTGTACCTTTGCATTTTTCTCCCAAACGAAGGACACGAATTAAAATTTTAAAGCCTCCTGTTCGGCCATCATCTACACGACATAGCCCTGATTTTTCCAATGCGCAGCTCTTTGCAAAAGAGAGATATTGGCAAGGAAAAGCTGTCTTGTACCATTGCATTTTTCTCCCAAACGAAGGACACTAGAAAGAAAATTTTAAAGCCTCCTGTTAGGCCATCATCTACACGACATAGCCCTGATTTTTCCAATGCGCAGCTCTTTGCAAAAGAGAGATATTGGCAAGGAAAAGCTGTCTTGTACCATTGCATTTTTCTCCCAAACGAAGGACACTAGAAAGAAAATTTTAAAGCCTCCTGTTAAGCCATCATCTACACGACATAGCCCTGAATTTTCCAATGCGCAGCTCTTTGCAAAAGAGAGATATTGGCAAGGAAAAGCTGTCTTGTACCTTTGCATTTTTCTCCCAAACGAAGGACACTAGAATTGAAATTTTAAAGCCTCCTGTTAGGCCATCATCTACACGACATAGCCCTGAATTTTCCAATGCGCAGCTCTTTGCAAAAGAGAGATATTGGCAAGGAAAAGCTGTCTTGTACCATTGCATTTTTCTCCCAAACGAAGGACACTAGAAAGAAAATTTTAAAGCCTCCTGTTAGGCCATCATCTACACGACATAGCCCTGAATTTTCCAATGCGTAGCTCTTTGCAAAAGAGAGATATTGGCAAGGAAAAGCTGTCTTGTACCATTGCATTTTTCTCCCAAACGAAGGACACTAGAAAGAAAATTTTAAAGCCTCCTGTTAGGCCATCATCTACACGACATAGCCCTGAATTTTCCAATGCGCAGCTCTTTGCAAAAGAGAGATATTGGCAAGGAAAAGCTGTCTTGTACCTTTGCATTTTTCTCCCAAACGAAGGACACTAGAATTAAAATTTTAAAGCCTCCTGTTAGGCCATCATCTACACGACATAGCCCTGAATTTTCCAATGCGTAGCTCTTTGCAAAAGAGAGATATTGGCAAGGAAAAGCTGTCTTGTACCTTTGCATTTTTCTCCCAAACGAAGGACACTAGAATTAAAATTTTAAAGCCTCCTGTTAGGCCATCATCTACACGACATAGCCCTGATTTTTCCAATGCGCAGCTCTTTGCAAAAGAGAGATATTGGCAAGGAAAAGCTGTCTTGTACCTTTGCATTTTTCTCCCAAACGAAGGACACTAGAAAGAAAATTTTAAAGCCTCCTGTTAGGCCATCATCTACACGACATAGCCCTGAATTTTCCAATGCGTAGCTCTTTGCAAAAGAGAGATATTGGCAAGGAAAAGCTGTCTTGTACCTTTGCATTTTTCTCCCAAACGAAGGACACTAGAATTGAAATTTTAAAGCCTCCTGTTAGGCCATCATCTACACGACATAGCCCTGAATTTTCCAATGCGCAGCTCTTTGCAAAAGATAGATATTGGCAAGGAAAAGCTGTCTTGTACCATTGCATTTTTCTCCCAAACGAAGGACACTAGAAAGAAAATTTTAAAGCCTCCTGTTAGGCCATCATCTACACGACATAGCCCTGAATTTTCCAATGCGCAGCTCTTTGCAAAAGAGAGATATTGGCAAGAAAAAGCTGTCTTGTACCATTGCATTTTTCTCCCAAACGAAGGACACTAGAAAGAAAATTTTAAAGCCTCCTGTTAGGCCATCATCTACACGACATAGCCCTGAATTTTCCAATGCGTAGCTCTTTGCAAAAGAGAGATATTGGCAAGGAAAAGCTGTCTTGTACCATTGCATTTTTCTCCCAAACGAAGGACACTAGAAAGAAAATTTTAAAGCCTCCTGTTAGGCCATCATCTACACGACATAGCCCTGAATTTTCCAATGCGCAGCTCTTTGCAAAAGAGAGATATTGGCAAGGAAAAGCTGTCTTGTACCTTTGCATTTTTCTCCCAAACGAAGGACACGAATTAAAATTTTAAAGCCTCCTGTTCGGCCATCATCTACACGACATAGCCCTGAATTTTCCAATGCGTAGCTCTTTGCAAAAGAGAGATATTGGCAAGGAAAAGCTGTCTTGTACCTTTGCATTTTTCTCCCAAACGAAGGACACTAGAATTAAAATTTTAAAGCCTCCTGTTAGGCCATCATCTACACGACATAGCCCTGAATTTTCCAATGCGTAGCTCTTTGCAAAAGAGAGATATTGGCAAGGAAAAGCTGTCTTGTACCTTTGCATTTTTCTCCCAAACGAAGGACACTAGAATTAAAATTTTAAAGCCTCCTGTTAGGCCATCATCTACACGACATAGCCCTGATTTTTCCAATGCGCAGCTCTTTGCAAAAGAGAGATATTGGCAAGGAAAAGCTGTCTTGTACCATTGCATTTTTCTCCCAAACGAAGGACACTAGAAAGAAAATTTTAAAGCCTCCTGTTAGGCCATCATCTACACGACATAGCCCTGAATTTTCCAATGCGCAGCTCTTTGCAAAAGAGAGATATTGGCAAGGAAAAGCTGTCTTGTACCTTTGCATTTTTCTCCCAAACGAAGGACACTAGAAAGAAAATTTTAAAGCCTCCTGTTAGGCCATCATCTACACGACATAGCCCTGAATTTTCCAATGCGCAGCTCTTTGCAAAAGAGAGATATTGGCAAGGAAAAGCTGTCTTGTACCATTGCATTTTTCTCCCAAACGAAGGACACTAGAAAGAAAATTTTAAAGCCTCCTGTTAGGCCATCATCTACACGACATAGCCCTGAATTTTCCAATGCGCAGCTCTTTGCAAAAGAGAGATATTGGCAAGGAAAAGCTGTCTTGTACCTTTGCATTTTTCTCCCAAACGAAGGACACGAATTAAAATTTTAAAGCCTCCTGTTCGGCCATCATCTACACGACATAGCCCTGAATTTTCCAATGCGTAGCTCTTTGCAAAAGAGAGATATTGGCAAGGAAAAGCTGTCTTGTACCTTTGCATTTTTCTCCCAAACGAAGGACACTAGAATTAAAATTTTAAAGCCTCCTGTTAGGCCATCATCTACACGACATAGCCCTGAATTTTCCAATGCGTAGCTCTTTGCAAAAGAGAGATATTGGCAAGGAAAAGCTGTCTTGTACCTTTGCATTTTTCTCCCAAACGAAGGACACTAGAATTAAAATTTTAAAGCCTCCTGTTAGGCCATCATCTACACGACATAGCCCTGATTTTTCCAATGCGCAGCTCTTTGCAAAAGAGAGATATTGGCAAGGAAAAGCTGTCTTGTACCATTGCATTTTTCTCCCAAACGAAGGACACTAGAAAGAAAATTTTAAAGCCTCCTGTTAGGCCATCATCTACACGACATAGCCCTGATTTTTCCAATGCGCAGCTCTTTGCAAAAGAGAGATATTGGCAAGGAAAAGCTGTCTTGTACCATTGCATTTTTCTCCCAAACGAAGGACACTAGAAAGAAAATTTTAAAGCCTCCTGTTAAGCCATCATCTACACGACATAGCCCTGAATTTTCCAATGCGCAGCTCTTTGCAAAAGAGAGATATTGGCAAGGAAAAGCTGTCTTGTACCTTTGCATTTTTCTCCCAAACGAAGGACACTAGAATTGAAATTTTAAAGCCTCCTGTTAGGCCATCATCTACACGACATAGCCCTGAATTTTCCAATGCGCAGCTCTTTGCAAAAGAGAGATATTGGCAAGGAAAAGCTGTCTTGTACCATTGCATTTTTCTCCCAAACGAAGGACACTAGAAAGAAAATTTTAAAGCCTCCTGTTAGGCCATCATCTACACGACATAGCCCTGAATTTTCCAATGCGTAGCTCTTTGCAAAAGAGAGATATTGGCAAGGAAAAGCTGTCTTGTACCATTGCATTTTTCTCCCAAACGAAGGACACTAGAAAGAAAATTTTAAAGCCTCCTGTTAGGCCATCATCTACACGACATAGCCCTGAATTTTCCAATGCGCAGCTCTTTGCAAAAGAGAGATATTGGCAAGGAAAAGCTGTCTTGTACCTTTGCATTTTTCTCCCAAACGAAGGACACTAGAATTAAAATTTTAAAGCCTCCTGTTAGGCCATCATCTACACGACATAGCCCTGAATTTTCCAATGCGTAGCTCTTTGCAAAAGAGAGATATTGGCAAGGAAAAGCTGTCTTGTACCTTTGCATTTTTCTCCCAAACGAAGGACACTAGAATTAAAATTTTAAAGCCTCCTGTTAGGCCATCATCTACACGACATAGCCCTGATTTTTCCAATGCGCAGCTCTTTGCAAAAGAGAGATATTGGCAAGGAAAAGCTGTCTTGTACCTTTGCATTTTTCTCCCAAACGAAGGACACTAGAAAGAAAATTTTAAAGCCTCCTGTTAGGCCATCATCTACACGACATAGCCCTGAATTTTCCAATGCGTAGCTCTTTGCAAAAGAGAGATATTGGCAAGGAAAAGCTGTCTTGTACCTTTGCATTTTTCTCCCAAACGAAGGACACTAGAATTGAAATTTTAAAGCCTCCTGTTAGGCCATCATCTACACGACATAGCCCTGAATTTTCCAATGCGCAGCTCTTTGCAAAAGATAGATATTGGCAAGGAAAAGCTGTCTTGTACCATTGCATTTTTCTCCCAAACGAAGGACACTAGAAAGAAAATTTTAAAGCCTCCTGTTAGGCCATCATCTACACGACATAGCCCTGAATTTTCCAATGCGCAGCTCTTTGCAAAAGAGAGATATTGGCAAGAAAAAGCTGTCTTGTACCATTGCATTTTTCTCCCAAACGAAGGACACTAGAAAGAAAATTTTAAAGCCTCCTGTTAGGCCATCATCTACACGACATAGCCCTGAATTTTCCAATGCGTAGCTCTTTGCAAAAGAGAGATATTGGCAAGGAAAAGCTGTCTTGTACCATTGCATTTTTCTCCCAAACGAAGGACACTAGAAAGAAAATTTTAAAGCCTCCTGTTAGGCCATCATCTACACGACATAGCCCTGAATTTTCCAATGCGCAGCTCTTTGCAAAAGAGAGATATTGGCAAGGAAAAGCTGTCTTGTACCTTTGCATTTTTCTCCCAAACGAAGGACACGAATTAAAATTTTAAAGCCTCCTGTTCGGCCATCATCTACACGACATAGCCCTGAATTTTCCAATGCGTAGCTCTTTGCAAAAGAGAGATATTGGCAAGGAAAAGCTGTCTTGTACCTTTGCATTTTTCTCCCAAACGAAGGACACTAGAATTAAAATTTTAAAGCCTCCTGTTAGGCCATCATCTACACGACATAGCCCTGAATTTTCCAATGCGTAGCTCTTTGCAAAAGAGAGATATTGGCAAGGAAAAGCTGTCTTGTACCTTTGCATTTTTCTCCCAAACGAAGGACACTAGAATTAAAATTTTAAAGCCTCCTGTTAGGCCATCATCTACACGACATAGCCCTGATTTTTCCAATGCGCAGCTCTTTGCAAAAGAGAGATATTGGCAAGGAAAAGCTGTCTTGTACCATTGCATTTTTCTCCCAAACGAAGGACACTAGAAAGAAAATTTTAAAGCCTCCTGTTAGGCCATCATCTACACGACATAGCCCTGAATTTTCCAATGCGCAGCTCTTTGCAAAAGAGAGATATTGGCAAGGAAAAGCTGTCTTGTACCTTTGCATTTTTCTCCCAAACGAAGGACACTAGAAAGAAAATTTTAAAGCCTCCTGTTAGGCCATCATCTACACGACATAGCCCTGAATTTTCCAATGCGCAGCTCTTTGCAAAAGAGAGATATTGGCAAGGAAAAGCTGTCTTGTACCATTGCATTTTTCTCCCAAACGAAGGACACTAGAAAGAAAATTTTAAAGCCTCCTGTTAGGCCATCATCTACACGACATAGCCCTGAATTTTCCAATGCGCAGCTCTTTGCAAAAGAGAGATATTGGCAAGGAAAAGCTGTCTTGTACCTTTGCATTTTTCTCCCAAACGAAGGACACGAATTAAAATTTTAAAGCCTCCTGTTCGGCCATCATCTACACGACATAGCCCTGAATTTTCCAATGCGTAGCTCTTTGCAAAAGAGAGATATTGGCAAGGAAAAGCTGTCTTGTACCTTTGCATTTTTCTCCCAAACGAAGGACACTAGAATTAAAATTTTAAAGCCTCCTGTTAGGCCATCATCTACACGACATAGCCCTGAATTTTCCAATGCGTAGCTCTTTGCAAAAGAGAGATATTGGCAAGGAAAAGCTGTCTTGTACCTTTGCATTTTTCTCCCAAACGAAGGACACTAGAATTAAAATTTTAAAGCCTCCTGTTAGGCCATCATCTACACGACATAGCCCTGATTTTTCCAATGCGCAGCTCTTTGCAAAAGAGAGATATTGGCAAGAAAAAGCTGTCTTGTACCATTGCATTTTTCTCCCAAACGAAGGACACTAGAAAGAAAATTTTAAAGCCTCCTGTTAGGCCATCATCTACACGACATAGCCCTGAATTTTCCAATGCGTAGCTCTTTGCAAAAGAGAGATATTGGCAAGGAAAAGCTGTCTTGTACCATTGCATTTTTCTCCCAAACGAAGGACACTAGAAAGAAAATTTTAAAGCCTCCTGTTAGGCCATCATCTACACGACATAGCCCTGAATTTTCCAATGCGCAGCTCTTTGCAAAAGAGAGATATTGGCAAGGAAAAGCTGTCTTGTACCTTTGCATTTTTCTCCCAAACGAAGGACACGAATTAAAATTTTAAAGCCTCCTGTTCGGCCATCATCTACACGACATAGCCCTGAATTTTCCAATGCGCAGCTCTTTGCAAAAGAGAGATATTGGCAAGGAAAAGCTGTCTTGTACCATTGCATTTTTCTCCCAAACGAAGGACACTAGAAAGAAAATTTTAAAGCCTCCTGTTAAGCCATCATCTACACGACATAGCCCTGAATTTTCCAATGCGCAGCTCTTTGCAAAAGAGAGATATTGGCATGGAAAAGCTGTCTTGTACCTTTGCATTTTTCTCCCAAACGAAGGACACTAGAAAGAAAATTTTAAAGCCTCCTGTTAGGCCATCATCTACACGACATAGCCCTGAATTTTCCAATGCGTAGCTCTTTGCAAAAGAGAGATATTGGCAAGGAAAAGCTGTCTTGTATCTTTGCATTTTTCTCCCAAACGAAGGACACTAGAAAGAAAATTTTAAAGCCTCCTGTTAGGCCATCATCTACACGACATAGCCCTGAATTTTCCAATGCGCAGCTCTTTGCAAAAGAGAGATATTGGCAAGGAAAAGCTGTCTTGTACCTTTGCATTTTTCTCCCAAACGAAGGACACTAGAAAGAAAATTTTAAAGCCTCCTGTTAGGCCATCATCTACACGACATAGCCCTGAATTTTCCAATGCGTAGCTCTTTGCAAAAGAGAGATATTGGCAAGAAAAAGCTGTCTTGTATCTTTGCATTTTTCTCCCAAACGAAGGACACTAGAAAGAAAATTTTAAAGCCTCCTGTTAGGCCATCATCTACACGACATAGCCCTGAATTTTCCAATGCGCAGCTCTTTGCAAAAGAGAGATATTGGCATGGAAAAGCTGTCTTTTACCTTTGCATTTTTCTCCCAAACGAAGGACACTAGAATTAAAATTTTACAGCCTCCTGTTATGCCATAATCTACACGACATAGCCCTGAATTTTCCAATGCGCAGCTCTTTGCAAAAGAGAGATATTGGCAAGGAAAAGCTGTCTTGTACCTTTGCATTTTTCTCCCAAACGAAGGACACTAGAATTAAAATTTTAAAGCCTCCTGTTATGCCATCATCTACACGACATATCCCTGAATTTTCCAATGCGCAGCTCTTTGCAAAAGAGAGATATTGGCAAGGAAAAGCTGTCAGGTACCTTTGCATTTTTCTCCCAAACGAAGGACACTAGAATTAAAATTTTAAAGCCTCCTGTTAGGCCATCATCTACACGACATAGCCCTGAATTTTCCAATGCGCAGCTCTTTGCAAAAGAGAGATATTGGCAAGGAAAAGCTGTCTTGTACCTTTGCATTTTTCTCCCAAACGAAGGTCACTAGAAAGAAAATTTTAAAGCCTCCTGTTAGGCCATCATCTACACGACATAGCCCTGAATTTTCCAATGCGTAGCTCTTTGCAAAAGAGAGATATTGGCAAGGAAAAGCTATCTTGTACCTTTGCATTTTTCTCCCAAACGAAGGACACTAGAATTAACATTTTAAAGCCTCCTGTTAGGCCATTATCTACACGACATAGCCCTGAATTTTCCAATGCGCAGCTCTTTGCAAAAGAGAGATATTGGCAAGGAAAAGCTGTCTTGTACCATTGCATTTTTCTCCCAAACGAAGGACACTAGAAAGAAAATTTTAAAGCCTCCTGTTAGGCCATCATCTACACGACATAGCCCTGAATTTTCCAATGCGTAGCTCTTTGCAAAAGAGAGATATTGGCAAGGAAAAGCTGTCTTATACCATTGCATTTTTCTCCCAAACGAAGGACACTAGAAAGAAAATTTTAAAGCCTCCTGTTAGGCCATCATCTACACGACATAGCCCTGAATTTTCCAATGCGCAGCTCTTTGCAAAAGAGAGATATTGGCAAGGAAAAGCTGTCTTGTACCTTTGCATTTTTCTCCCAAACGAAGGACACTAGAATTAAAATTTTAAAGCCTCCTGTTCGGCCATCATCTACACGACATAGCCCTGAATTTTCCAATGCGTAGCTCTTTGCAAAAGAGAGATATTGGCAAGGAAAAGCTGTCTTGTACCTTTGCATTTTTCTCCCAAACGAAGGACACTAGAATTAAAATTTTAAAGCCTCCTGTTAGGCCATCATCTACACGACATAGCCCTGAATTTTCCAATGCGTAGCTCCTTGCAAAAGAGAGATATTGGCAAGGAAAAGCTGTCTTGTACCTTTGCATTTTTCTCCCAAACGAAGGACACTAGAATTAAAATTTTAAAGCCTCCTGTTAGGCCATCATCTACACGACATAGCCCTGATTTTTCCAATGCGCAGCTCTTTGCAAAAGAGAGATATTGGCAAGGAAAAGCTGTCTTGTACCATTGCATTTTTCTCCCAAACGAAGGACACTAGAAAGAAAATTTTAAAGCCTCCTGTTAGGCCATCATCTACACGACATAGCCCTGAATTTTCCAATGCGCAGCTCTTTGCAAAAGAGAGATATTGGCAAGGAAAAGCTGTCTTGTACCTTTGCATTTTTCTCCCAAACGAAGGACACTAGAAAGAAAATTTTAAAGCCTCCTGTTAGGCCATCATCTACACGACATAGCCCTGATTTTTCCAATGCGCAGCTCTTTGCAAAAGAGAGATATTGGCAAGGAAAAGCTGTCTTGTACCATTGCATTTTTCTCCCAAACGAAGGACACTAGAAAGAAAATTTTAAAGCCTCCTGTTAAGCCATCATCTACACGACATAGCCCTGAATTTTCCAATGCGCAGCTCTTTGCAAAAGAGAGATATTGGCAAGGAAAAGCTGTCTTGTACCATTGCATTTTTCTCCCAAACGAAGGACACTAGAAAGAAAATTTTAAAGCCTCCTGTTAGGCCATCATCTACACGACATAGCCCTGAATTTTCCAATGCGTAGCTCTTTGCAAAAGAGAGATATTGGCAAGGAAAAGCTATCTTGTACCTTTGCATTTTTCTCCCAAACGAAGGACACTAGAATTAAAATTTTAAAGCCTCCTGTTAGGCCATCATCTACACGACATAGCCCTGAATTTTCCAATGCGCAGCTCTTTGCAAAAGAGAGATATTGGCAAGGAAAAGCTGTCTTGTACCATTGCATTTTTCTCCCAAACGAAGGACACTAGAAAGAAAATTTTAAAGCCTCCTGTTAGGCCATCATCTACACGACATAGCCCTGAATTTTCCAATGCGCAGCTCTTTGCAAAAGAGAGATATTGGCAAGGAAAAGCTGTCTTGTACCTTTGCATTTTTCTCCCGAAGGACACTAGAAAGAAAATTTTAAAGCCTCCTGTTAGGCCATCATCTACACGACATAGCCCTGAATTTTCCAATGCGTAGCTCTTTGCAAAAGAGAGATATTGGCAAGGAAAAGCTGTCTTGTATCTTTGCATTTTTCTCCCAAACGAAGGACACTAGAAAGAAAATTTTAAAGCCTCCTGTTAGGCCATCATCTACACGACATAGCCCTGATTTTTCCAATGCGCAGCTCTTTGCAAAAGAGAGATATTGGCAAGGAAAAGCTGTCTTGTACCATTGCATTTTTCTCCCAAACGAAGGACACTAGAAAGAAAATTTTAAAGCCTCCTGTTAGGCCATCATCTACACGACATAGCCCTGAATTTTCCAATGCGCAGCTCTTTGCAAAAGAGAGATATTGGCAAGGAAAAGCTGTCTTGTACCTTTGCATTTTTCTCCCAAACGAAGGACACTAGAATTAAAATTTTAAAGCCTCCTGTTAGGCCATCATCTACACGACATAGCCCTGAATTTTCCAATGCGCAGCTCTTTGCAAAAGAGAGATATTGGCATGGAAAAGCTGTCTTGTACCTTTGCATTTTTCTCCCAAACGAAGGACACTAGAATTAAAATTTTACAGCCTCCTGTTATGCCATAATCTACACGACATAGCCCTGAATTTTCCAATGCGCAGCTCTTTGCAAAAGAGAGATATTGGCAAGGAAAAGCTGTCTTGTACCTTTGCATTTTTCTCCCAAACGAAGGACACTAGAATTAAAATTTTAAAGCCTCCTGTTAGGCCATCATCTACACGACATAGCCCTGAATTTTCCAATGCGCAGCTCTTTGCAAAAGAGAGATATTGGCAAGGAAAAGCTGTCTTGTACCTTTGCATTTTTCTCCCAAACGAAGGTCACTAGAAAGAAAATTTTAAAGCCTCCTGTTAGGCCATCATCTACACGACATAGCCCTGAATTTTCCAATGCGTAGCTCTTTGCAAAAGAGAGATATTGGCAAGGAAAAGCTATCTTGTACCTTTGCATTTTTCTCCCAATCGAAGGACACTAGAATTAAAATTTTAAAGCCTCCTGTTAGGCCTTCATCTACACGACATAGCCCTGAATTTTCCAATGCGCAGCTCTTTGCAAAAGAGAGATATTGGCAAGGAAAAGCTGTCTTGTACCATTGCATTTTTCTCCCAAACGAAGGACACTAGAAAGAAAATTTTAAAGCCTCCTGTTAGGCCATCATCTACACGACATAGCCCTGAATTTTCCAATGCGCAGCTCTTTGCAAAAGAGAGATATTGGCAAGGAAAAGCTGTCTTGTACCTTTGCATTTTTCTCCCAAACGAAGGACACTAGAAAGAAAATTTTAAAGCCTCCTGTTAGGCCATCATCTACACGACATAGCCCTGAATTTTCCAATGCGTAGCTCTTTGCAAAAGAGAGATATTGGCAAGGAAAAGCTGTCTTGTACCTTTGCATTTTTCTCCCAAACGAAGGACACTAGAAAGAAAATTTTAAAGCCTCCTGTTAGGCCATCATCTACACGACATAGCCCTGATTTTTCCAATGCGCAGCTCTTTGCAAAAGAGAGATATTGGCAAGGAAAAGCTGTCTTGTACCATTGCATTTTTCTCCCAAACGAAGGACACTAGAAAGAAAATTTTAAAGCCTCCTGTTAGGCCATCATCTACACGACATAGCCCTGAATTTTCCAATGCGCAGCTCTTTGCAAAAGAGAGATATTGGCAAGGAAAAGCTGTCTTGTACCATTGCATTTTTCTCCCAAACGAAGGACACTAGAAAGAAAATTTTAAAGCCTCCTGTTAGGCCATCATCTACACGACATAGCCCTGAATTTTCCAATGCGCAGCTCTTTGCAAAAGAGAGATATTGGCAAGGAAAAGCTGTCTTGTACCTTTGCATTTTTCTCCCAAACGAAGGACACTAGAAAGAAAATTTTAAAGCCTCCTGTTAGGCCATCATCTACACGACATAGCCCTGATTTTTCCAATGCGCAGCTCTTTGCAAAAGAGAGATATTGGCAAGGAAAAGCTGTCTTGTACCATTGCATTTTTCTCCCAAACGAAGGACACTAGAAAGAAAATTTTAAAGCCTCCTGTTAGGCCATCATCTACACGACATAGCCCTGAATTTTCCAATGCGCAGCTCTTTGCAAAAGAGAGATATTGGCAAGGAAAAGCTGTCTTGTACCTTTGCATTTTTCTCCCAAACGAAGGACACTAGAAAGAAAATTTTAAAGCCTCCTGTTAGGCCATCATCTACACGACATAGCCCTGAATTTTCCAATGCGTAGCTCTTTGCAAAAGAGAGATATTGGCAAGGAAAAGCTGTCTTGTACCTTTGCATTTTTCTCCCAAACGAAGGACACTAGAAAGAAAATTTTAAAGCCTCCTGTTAGGCCATCATCTACACGACATAGCCCTGATTTTTCCAATGCGCAGCTCTTTGCAAAAGAGAGATATTGGCAAGGAAAAGCTGTCTTGTACCATTGCATTTTTCTCCCAAACGAAGGACACTAGAAAGAAAATTTTAAAGCCTCCTGTTAGGCCATCATCTACACGACATAGCCCTGAATTTTCCAATGCGCAGCTCTTTGCAAAAGAGAGATATTGGCAAGGAAAAGCTGTCTTGTACCATTGCATTTTTCTCCCAAACGAAGGACACTAGAAAGAAAATTTTAAAGCCTCCTGTTAGGCCATCATCTACACGACATAGCCCTGAATTTTCCAATGCGCAGCTCTTTGCAAAAGAGAGATATTGGCAAGGAAAAGCTGTCTTGTACCTTTGCATTTTTCTCCCAAACGAAGGACACTAGAAATAAAATTTTAAAGCCTCCAGTTAGGCCATCATCTACACGACATAGCCCTGAATTTTCCAATGCGTAGCTCTTTGCAAAAGAGAGATATTGGCAAGGAAAAGCTGTCTTGTACCTTTGCATTTTTCTCCCAAACGAAGGACACTAGAATTAAAATTTTAAAGCCTCCTGTTAGGCCATCATCTACACGACATAGCCCTGATTTTTCCAATGCGCAGCTCTTTGCAAAAGAGAGATATTGGCAAGGAAAAGCTGTCTTGTACCATTGCATTTTTCTCCCAAACGAAGGACACTAGAAAGAAAATTTTAAAGCCTCCTGTTAGGCCATCATCTACACGACATAGCCCTGAATTTTCCAATGCGCAGCTCTTTGCAAAAGAGAGATATTGGCAAGGAAAAGCTGTCTTGTACCTTTGCATTTTTCTCCCAAACGAAGGACACTAGAAAGAAAATTTTAAAGCCTCCTGTTAGGCCATCATCTACACGACATAGCCCTGATTTTTCCAATGCGCAGCTCTTTGCAAAAGAGAGATATTGGCAAGGAAAAGCTGTCTTGTACCATTGCATTTTTCTCCCAAACGAAGGACACTAGAAAGAAAATTTTAAAGCCTCCTGTTAAGCCATCATCTACACGACATAGCCCTGAATTTTCCAATGCGCAGCTCTTTGCAAAAGAGAGATATTGGCAAGGAAAAGCTGTCTTGTACCTTTGCATTTTTCTCCCAAACGAAGGACACTAGAATTGAAATTTTAAAGCCTCCTGTTAGGCCATCATCTACACGACATAGCCCTGAATTTTCCAATGCGCAGCTCTTTGCAAAAGAGAGATATTGGCAAGGAAAAGCTGTCTTGTACCATTGCATTTTTCTCCCAAACGATGGACACTAGAAAGAAAATTTTAAAGCCTCCTGTTAGGCCATCATCTACACGACATAGCCCTGAATTTTCCAATGCGCAGCTCTTTGCAAAAGAGAGATATTGGCAAGGAAAAGCTGTCTTGTACCTTTGCATTTTTCTTCCAAACGAAGGACACTAGAAAGAAAATTTTAAAGCCTCCTGTTAGGCCATCATCTACACGACATAGCCCTGAATTTTCCAATGCGCAGCTCTTTGCAAAAGAGAGATATTGGCAAGGAAAAGCTGTCTTGTACCTTTGCATTTTTCTCCCAAACGAAGGACACTAGAAAGAAAATTTTAAAGCCTCCTGTTAGGCCATCATCTACACGACATAGCCCTGAATTTTCCAATGCGTAGCTCTTTGCAAAAGAGAGATATTGGCAAGGAAAAGCTGTCTTGTACCTTTGCATTTTTCTCCCAAACGAAGGACACTAGAATTGAAATTTTAAAGCCTCCTGTTAGGCCATCATCTACACGACATAGCCCTGAATTTTCCAATGAGCAGGTCTTTGCAAAAGAGAGATATTGGCAAGGAAAAGCTGTCTTGTACCATTGCATTTTTCTCCCAAACGAAGGACACTAGAAAGAAAATTTTAAAGCCTCCTGTTAGGTCATCATCTACACGACATAGCCCTGAATTTTCCAATGCGCAGCTCTTTGCAAAAGAGAGATATTGGCAGGGAAAAGCTGTCTTGTACCTTTGCATTTTTCTCCCAAACGAAGGACACTAGAAAGAAAATTTTAAAGCCTCCTGTTAGGCCATCATCTACACGACATAGCCCTGATTTTTCCAATGCGCAGCTCTTTGCAAAAGAGAGATATTGGCAAGGAAAAGCTGTCTTGTACCATTGCATTTTTCTCCCAAACGAAGGACACTAGAAAGAAAATTTTAAAGCCTCCTGTTAAGCCATCATCTACACGACATAGCCCTGAATTTTCCAATGCGCAGCTCTTTGCAAAAGAGAGATATTGGCAAGGAAAAGCTGTCTTGTACCTTTGCATTTTTCTCCCAAACGAAGGACACTAGAATTGAAATTTTAAAGCCTCCTGTTAGGCCATCATCTACACGACATAGCCCTGAATTTTCCAATGCGCAGCTCTTTGCAAAAGAGAGATATTGGCAAGGAAAAGCTGTCTTGTACCTTTGCATTTTTCTCCCAAACGAAGGACACTAGAAAGAAAATTTTAAAGCCTCCTGTTAGGCCATCATCTACACGACATAGCCCTGCATTTTCCAATGCGCAGCTCTTTGCAAAAGAGAGATATTGGCAAGGAAAAGCTGTCTTGTACCTTTGCATTTTTCTCCCAAACGAAGGACACTAGAAAGAAAATTTTAAAGCCTCCTGTTAGGCCATCATCTACACGACATAGCCCTGAATTTTCCAATGCGTAGCTCTTTGCAAAAGAGAGATATTGGCAAGGAAAAGCTGTCTTGTACCTTTGCATTTTTCTCCCAAACGAAGGACACTAGAATTGAAATTTTAAAGCCTCCTGTGAGGCCATCATCTAAACGACATAGCCCTGAATTTTCCAATGCGCAGCTCTTTGCAAAAGAGAGATATTGGCAAGGAAAAGCTGTCTTGTACCATTGCATTTTTCTCCCAAACGAAGGACACTAGAAAGAAAATTTTAAAGCCTCCTGTTAGGCCATCATCTACACGACATAGCCCTGAATTTTCCAATGCGCAGCACTTTGCAAAAGAGAGATATTGGCAAGGAAAAGCTGTCTTGTACCATTGCATTTTTCTCCCAAACGAAGGACACTAGAAAGAAAATTTTAAAGCCTCCTGTTAGGCCATCATCTACACGACATAGCCCTGAATTTTCCAATGCGTAGCTCTTTGCAAAAGAGAGATATTGGCAAGGAAAAGCTGTCTTGTACCATTGCATTTTTCTCCCAAACGAAGGACACGAGAAAGAAAATTTTAAAGCCTCCTGTTAGGCCATCATCTACACGACATAGCCCTGATTTTTCCAATGCGCAGCTCTTTGCAAAAGAGAGATATTGGCAAGGAAAAGCTGTCTTGTACCATTGCATTTTTCTCCCAAACGAAGGACACTAGAAAGAAAATTTTAAAGCCTCCTGTTAGGCCATCATCTACACGACATAGCCCTGAATTTTCCAATGCGTAGCTCTTTGCAAAAGAGAGATATTAGCAAGGAAAAGCTGTCTTGTACCTTTGCATTTTTCTCCCAAACGAAGGACACTAGAAAGAAAATTTTAAAGCCTCCTGTTAGGCCATCATCTACACGACATAGCCCTGAATTTTCCAATGCGCAGCTCTTTGCAAAAGAGAGATATTGGCAAGGAAAAGCTGTCAGGTACCTTTGCATTTTTCTCCCAAACGAAGGACACTAGAATTAAAATTTTATAGCCTCCTGTTAGGCCATCAGCTACACGACATAGCCCTGAATTTTCAAAAGCGCAGCTCTTTGCAAAAGAGAGATATTGGCAAGGAAAAGCTGTCTTGTACCTTTGCATTTTTCTCCCAAACGAAGGTCACTAGAAAGAAAATTTTAAAGCCTCCTGTTAGGCCATCATCTACACGACATAGCCCTGAATTTTCCAATGCGTAGCTCTTTGCAAAAGAGAGATATTGGCAAGGAAAAGCTATCTTGTACCTTTGCATTTTTCTCCCAAACGAAGGACACTAGAATTAAAATTTTAAAGCCTCCTGTTAGGCCATCATCTACACGACATAGCCCTGAATTTTCCAATGCGCAGCTCTTTGCAAAAGAGAGATATTGGCAAGGAAAAGCTGTCTTGTACCTTTGCATTTTTCTCCCAAACGAAGGACACTAGAAAGAAAATTTTAAAGCCTCCTGTTAGGCCATCATCTACACGACATAGCCCTGAATTTTCCAATGCGTAGCTCTTTGCAAAAGAGAGATATTGGCAAGGAAAAGCTGTCTTGTATCTTTGCATTTTTCTCCCAAACGAAGGACACTAGAAAGAAAATTTTAAAGCCTCCTGTTAGGCCATCATCTACACGACATAGCCCTGATTTTTCCAATGCGCAGCTCTTTGCAAAAGAGAGATATTGGCAAGGAAAAGCTGTCTTGTACCATTGCATTTTTCTCCCAAACGAAGGATACTAGAAAGAAAATTTTAAAGCCTCCTGTTAGGCCATCATCTACACGACATAGCCCTGAATTTTCCAATGCGCAGCTCTTTGCAAAAGAGAGATATTGGCAAGGAAAAGCTGTCTTGTACCTTTGCATTTTTCTCCCAAACGAAGGACACTAGAATTAAAATTTTAAAGCCTCCTGTTAGGCCATCATCTACACGACATAGCCCTGAATTTTCCAATGCGCAGCTCATTGCAAAAGAGAGATATTGGCATGGAAAAGCTGTCTTGTACCTTTGCATTTTTCTCCCAAACGAAGGACACTAGAATTAAAATTTTACAGCCTCCTGTTATGCCATCATCTACACGACATAGCCCTGAATTTTCCAATGCGCAGCTCTTTGCAAAAGAGAGATATTGGCAAGGAAAAGCTGTCTTGTACCTTTGCATTTTTCTCCCAAACGAAGGACACTAGAAAGAAAATTTTAAAGCCTCCTGTTAGGCCATCATCTACACGACATAGCCCTGAATTTTCCAATGCGTAGCTCTTTGCAAAAGAGAGATATTGGCAAGGAAAAGCTGTCTTGTACCTTTGCATTTTTCTCCCAAACGAAGGACACTAGAATTGAAATTTTAAAGCCTCCTGTTAGGCCATCATCTACACGACATAGCCCTGAATTTTCCAATGCGCAGCTCTTTGCAAAAGAGAGATATTGGCAAGGAAAAGCTGTCTTGTACCATTGCATTTTTCTCCCAAACGAAGGACACTAGAAAGAAAATTTTAAAGCCTCCTGTTAGGCCATCATCTACACGACATAGCCCTGAATTTTCCAATGCGCAGCTCTTTGCAAAAGAGAGATATTGGCAAGGAAAAGCTGTCTTGTACCATTGCATTTTTCTCCCAAACGAAGGACACTAGAAAGAAAATTTTAAAGCCTCCTGTTAGGCCATCATCTACACGACATAGCCCTGAATTTTCCAATGCGTAGCTCTTTGCAAAAGAGAGATATTGGCAAGGAAAAGCTGTCTTGTACCATTGCATTTTTCTCCCAAACGAAGGACACTAGAAATAAAATTTTAAAGCCTCCTGTTAGGCCATCATCTACACGACATAGCCCTGAATTTTCCAATGCGCAGCTCTTTGCAAAAGAGAGATATTGGCAAGGAAAAGCTGTCTTGTACCTTTGCATTTTTCTCCCAAACGAAGGACACTAGAATTAAAATTTTAAAGCCTCCTGTTAGGCCATCATCTACACGACATAGCCCTGAATTTTCCAATGCGTAGCTCTTTGCAAAAGAGAGATATTGGCAAGGAAAAGCTGTCTTGTACCTTTGCATTTTTCTCCCAAACGAAGGACACTAGAATTAAAATTTTAAAGCCTCCTGTTAGGCCATCATCTACACGACATAGCCCTGAATTTTCCAATGCGTAGCTCTTTGCAAAAGAGAGATATTGGCAAGGAAAAGCTGTCTTGTACCTTTGCATTTTTCTCCCAAACGAAGGACACTAGAATTAAAATTTTAAAGCCTCCTGTTAGGCCATCATCTACACGACATAGCCCTGAATTTTCCAATGCGTAGCTCTTTGCAAAAGAGAGATATTGGCAAGGAAAAGCTGTCTTGTACCATTGCATTTTTCTCCCAAACGAAGACACTAGAAAGAAAATTTTAAAGCCTCCTGTTAGGCCATCATCTACACGACATAGCCCTGATTTTTCCAATGCGCAGCTCTTTGCAAAAGAGAGATATTGGCAAGGAAAAGCTGTCTTGTACCATTGCATTTTTCTCCCAAACGAAGGACACTAGAAAGAAAATTTTAAAGCCTCCTGTTAGGCCATCATCTACACGACATAGCCCTGAATTTTCCAATGCGCAGCTCTTTGCAAAAGAGAGATATTGGCAAGGAAAAGCTGTCTTGTACCTTTGCATTTTTCTCCCAAACGAAGGACACTAGAATTAAAATTTTAAAGCCTCCTGTTAGGCCATCATCTACACGACATAGCCCTGAATTTTCCAATGCGCAGCTCATTGCAAAAGAGAGATATTGGCATGGAAAAGCTGTCTTGTACCTTTGCATTTTTCTCCCAAACGAAGGACACTAGAATTAAAATTTTACAGCCTCCTGTTATGCCATCATCTACACGACATAGCCCTGAATTTTCCAATGCGCAGCTCTTTGCAAAAGAGAGACATTGGCAAGGAAAAGCTGTCTTGTACCTTTGCATTTTTCTCCCAAACGAAGGACACTAGAAAGAAAATTTTAAAGCCTCCTGTTAGGCCGTCATCTACACGACATAGCCCTGAATTTTCCAATGCGTAGCTCTTTGCAAAAGAGAGATATTGGCAAGGAAAAGCTGTCTTGTACCTTTGCATTTTTCTCCCAAACGAAGGACACTAGAATTGAAATTTTAAAGCCTCCTGTTAGGCCATCATCTACACGACATAGCCCTGAATTTTCCAATGCGCAGCTCTTTGCAAAAGAGAGATATTGGCAAGGAAAAGCTGTCTTGTACCATTGCATTTTTCTCCCAAACGAAGGACACTAGAAAGAAAATTTTAAAGCCTCCTGTTAGGCCATCATCTACACGACATAGCCCTGAATTTTCCAATGCGCAGCTCTTTGCAAAAGAGAGATATTGGCAAGGAAAAGCTGTCTTGTACCATTGCATTTTTCTCCCAAACGAAGGACACTAGAAAGAAAATTTTAAAGCCTCCTGTTAGGCCATCATCTACACGACATAGCCCTGAATTTTCCAATGCGTAGCTCTTTGCAAAAGAGAGATATTGGCAAGGAAAAGCTGTCTTGTACCATTGCATTTTTCTCCCAAACGAAGGACACTAGAAATAAAATTTTAAAGCCTCCTGTTAGGCCATCATCTACACGACATAGCCCTGAATTTTCCAATGCGCAGCTCTTTGCAAAAGAGAGATATTGGCAAGGAAAAGCTGTCTTGTACCTTTGCATTTTTCTCCCAAACGAAGGACACTAGAATTAAAATTTTAAAGCCTCCTGTTAGGCCATCATCTACACGACATAGCCCTGAATTTTCCAATGCGTAGCTCTTTGCAAAAGAGAGATATTGGCAAGGAAAAGCTGTCTTGTACCTTTGCATTTTTCTCCCAAACGAAGGACACTAGAATTAAAATTTTAAAGCCTCCTGTTAGGCCATCATCTACACGACATAGCCCTGAATTTTCCAATGCGTAGCTCTTTGCAAAAGAGAGATATTGGCAAGGAAAAGCTGTCTTGTACCTTTGCATTTTTCTCCCAAACGAAGGACACTAGAATTAAAATTTTAAAGCCTCCTGTTAGGCCATCATCTACACGACATAGCCCTGAATTTTCCAATGCGTAGCTCTTTGCAAAAGAGAGATATTGGCAAGGAAAAGCTGTCTTGTACCTTTGCATTTTTCTCCCAAACGAAGGACACTAGAAAGAAAATTTTAAAGCCTCCTGTTAGGCCATCATCTACACGACATAGCCCTGATTTTTTTCCAATGCGCAGCTCTTTGCAAAAGAGAGATATTGGCAAGGAAAAGCTGTCTTGTACCATTGCATTTTTCTCCCAAACGAAGGACACTAGAAAGAAAATTTTAAAGCCTCCTGTTAAGCCATCATCTACACGACATAGCCCTGAATTTTCCAATGCGCAGCTCTTTGCAAAAGAGAGATATTGGCAAGGAAAAGCTGTCTTGTACCATTGCATTTTTCTCCCAAACGAAGGACACTAGAAAGAAAATTTTAAAGCCTCCTGTTAGGCCATCATCTACACGACATAGCCCTGAATTTTCCAATGCGTAGCTCTTTGCAAAAGAGAGATATTAGCAAGGAAAAGCTGTCTTGTACCTTTGCATTTTTCTCCCAAACGAAGGACACTAGAAAGAAAATTTTAAAGCCTCCTGTTAGGCCATCATCTACAAGACATAGCCCTGAATTTTCCAATGCGCAGCTCTTTGCAAAAGAGAGATATTGGCAAGGAAAAGCTGTCTTGTACCTTTGCATTTTTCTCCCAAACGAAGGTCACTAGAAAGAAAATTTTAAAGCCTCCTGTTAGGCCATCATCTACACGACATAGCCCTGAATTTTCCAATGCGCAGCTCTTTGCAAAAGAGAGATATTGGCAAGGAAAAGCTGTCAGGTACCTTTGCATTTTTCTCCCAAACGAAGGACACTAGAATTAAAATTTTATAGCCTCCTGTTAGGCCATCAGCTACACGACATAGCCCTGAATTTTCCAAAGTGCAGCTCTTTGCAAAAGAGAGATATTGGCAAGGAAAAGCTGTCTTGTACCATTGCATTTTTCTCCCAAACGAAGGACACTAGAAAGAAAATTTTAAAGCCTCCTGTTAGGCCATCATCTACAAGACATAGCCCTGAATTTTCCAATGCGCAGCTCTTTGCAAAAGAGAGATATTGGCAAGGAAAAGCTGTCTTGTACCTTTGCATTTTTCTCCCAAACGAAGGTCACTAGAAAGAAAATTTTAAAGCCTCCTGTTAGGCCATCATCTACACGACATAGCCCTGAATTTTCCAATGCGCAGCTCTTTGCAAAAGAGAGATATTGGCAAGGAAAAGCTGTCAGGTACCTTTGCATTTTTCTCCCAAACGAAGGACACTAGAAAGAAAATTTTATAGCCTCCTGTTAGGCCATCAGCTACACGACATAGCCCTGAATTTTCCAAAGTGCAGCTCTTTGCAAAAGAGAGATATTGGCAAGGAAAAGCTGTCTTGTACCTTTGCATTTTTCTCCCAAACGAAGGTCACTAGAAAGAAAATTTTAAAGCCTCCTGTTAGGCCATCATCTACACGACATAGCCCTGAATTTTCCAATGCGTAGCTCTTTGCAAAAGAGAGATATTGGCAAGGAAAAGCTATCTTGTACCTTTGCATTTTTCTCCCAAACGAAGGACACTAGAATTAAAATTTTAAAGCCTCCTGTTAGGCCATCATCTACACGACATAGCCCTGAATTTTCCAATGCGCAGCTCTTTGCAAAAGAGAGATATTGGCAAGGAAAAGCTGTCTTGTACCATTGCATTTTTCTCCCAAACGAAGGACACTAGAAAGAAAATTTTAAAGCCTCCTGTTAGGCCATCATCTACACGACATAGCCCTGAATTTTCCAATGCGCAGCTCTTTGCAAAAGAGAGATATTGGCAAGGAAAAGCTGTCTTGTACCTTTGCATTTTTCTCCCAAACGAAGGTCACTAGAAAGAAAATTTTAAAGCCTCCTGTTAGGCCATCATCTACACGACATAGCCCTGAATTTTCCAATGCGTAGCTCTTTGCAAAAGAGAGATATTGGCAAGGAAAAGCTGTCTTGTATCTTTGCATTTTTCTCCCAAACGAAGGACACTAGAAAGAAAATTTTAAAGCCTCCTGTTAGGCCATCATCTACACGACATAGCCCTGATTTTTCCAATGCGCAGCTCTTTGCAAAAGAGAGATATTGGCAAGGAAAAGCTGTCTTGTACCATTGCATTTTTCTCCCAAACGAAGGACACTAGAAAGAAAATTTTAAAGCCTCCTGTTAGGCCATCATCTACACGACATAGCCCTGAATTTTCCAATGCGCAGCTCTTTGCAAAAGAGAGATATTGGCAAGGAAAAGCTGTCTTGTACCTTTGCATTTTTCTCCCAAACGAAGGACACTAGAATTAAAATTTTAAAGCCTCCTGTTAGGCCATCATCTACACGACATAGCCCTGAATTTTCCAATGCGTAGCTCTTTGCAAAAGAGAGATATTGGCAAGGAAAAGCTATCTTGTACCTTTGCATTTTTCTCCCAAACGAAGGACACTAGAATTAAAATTTTAAAGCCTCCTGTTAGGCCATCATCTACACGACATAGCCCTGAATTTTCCAATGCGCAGCTCTTTGCAAAAGAGAGATATTGGCAAGGAAAAGCTGTCTTGTACCATTGCATTTTTCTCCCAAACGAAGGACACTAGAAAGAAAATTTTAAAGCCTCCTGTTAGGCCATCATGTACACGACATAGCCCTGAATTTTCCAATGCGCAGCTCTTTGCAAAAGAGAGATATTGGCAAGGAAAAGCTGTCTTGTACCTTTGCATTTTTCTCCCAAACGAAGGACACTAGAAAGAAAATTTTAAAGCCTCCTGTTAGGCCATCATCTACACGACATAGCCCTGAATTTTCCAATGCGTAGCTCTTTGCAAAAGAGAGATATTGGCAAGGAAAAGCTGTCTTGTACCTTTGCATTTTTCTCCCAAACGAAGGACACTAGAAAGAAAATTTTAAAGCCTCCTGTTAGGCCATCATCTACACGACATAGCCCTGAATTTTCCAATGCGCAGCTCTTTGCAAAAGAGAGATATTGGCAAGGAAAAGCTGTCTTGTACCATTGCATTTTTCTCCCAAACGAAGGACACTAGAAATAAAATTTTAAAGCCTCCTGTTAGGCCATCATCTACACGACATAGCCCTGAATTTTCCAATGCGCAGCTCTTTGCAAAAGAGAGATATTGGCAAGGAAAAGCTGTCTTGTACCTTTGCATTTTTCTCCCAAACGAAGGACACTAGAATTAAAATTTTAAAGCCTCCTGTTAGGCCATCATCTACACGACATAGCCCTGAATTTTCCAATGCGTAGCTCTTTGCAAAAGAGAGATATTGGCAAGGAAAAGCTGTCTTGTACCTTTGCATTTTTCTCCCAAACGAAGGACACTAGAATTAAAATTTTAAAGCCTCCTGTTAGGCCATCATCTACACGACATAGCCCTGAATTTTCCAATGCGTAGCTCTTTGCAAAAGAGAGATATTGGCAAGGAAAAGCTGTCTTGTACCTTTGCATTTTTCTCCCAAACGAAGGACACTAGAATTAAAATTTTAAAGCCTCCTGTTAGGCCATCATCTACACGACATAGCCCTGATTTTTCCAATGCGCAGCTCTTTGCAAAAGAGAGATATTGGCAAGGAAAAGCTGTCTTGTACCATTGCATTTTTCTCCCAAACGAAGGACACTAGAAAGAAAATTTTAAAGCCTCCTGTTAGGCCATCATCTACACGACATAGCCCTGAATTTTCCAATGCGCAGCTCTTTGCAAAAGAGAGATATTGGCAAGGAAAAGCTGTCTTGTACCTTTGCATTTTTCTCCCAAACGAAGGACACTAGAAAGAAAATTTTAAAGCCTCCTGTTAGGCCATCATCTACACGACATAGCCCTGATTTTTTTCCAATGCGCAGCTCTTTGCAAAAGAGAGATATTGGCAAGGAAAAGCTGTCTTGTACCATTGCATTTTTCTCCCAAACGAAGGACACTAGAAAGAAAATTTTAAAGCCTCCTGTTAAGCCATCATCTACACGACATAGCCCTGAATTTTCCAATGCGCAGCTCTTTGCAAAAGAGAGATATTGGCAAGGAAAAGCTGTCTTGTACCATTGCATTTTTCTCCCAAACGAAGGACACTAGAAAGAAAATTTTAAAGCCTCCTGTTAGGCCATCATCTACACGACATAGCCCTGAATTTTCCAATGCGTAGCTCTTTGCAAAAGAGAGATATTAGCAAGGAAAAGCTGTCTTGTACCTTTGCATTTTTCTCCCAAACGAAGGACACTAGAAAGAAAATTTTAAAGCCTCCTGTTAGGCCATCATCTACAAGACATAGCCCTGAATTTTCCAATGCGCAGCTCTTTGCAAAAGAGAGATATTGGCAAGGAAAAGCTGTCTTGTACCTTTGCATTTTTCTCCCAAACGAAGGTCACTAGAAAGAAAATTTTAAAGCCTCCTGTTAGGCCATCATCTACACGACATAGCCCTGAATTTTCCAATGCGCAGCTCTTTGCAAAAGAGAGATATTGGCAAGGAAAAGCTGTCAGGTACCTTTGCATTTTTCTCCCAAACGAAGGACACTAGAATTAAAATTTTATAGCCTCCTGTTAGGCCATCAGCTACACGACATAGCCCTGAATTTTCCAAAGCGCAGCTCTTTGCAAAAGAGAGATATTGGCAAGGAAAAGCTGTCTTGTACCTTTGCATTTTTCTCCCAAACGAAGGTCACTAGAAAGAAAATTTTAAAGCCTCCTGTTAGGCCATCATCTACACGACATAGCCCTGAATTTTCCAATGCGTAGCTCTTTGCAAAAGAGAGATATTGGCAAGGAAAAGCTATCTTGTACCTTTGCATTTTTCTCCCAAACGAAGGACACTAGAATTAAAATTTTAAAGCCTCCTGTTAGGCCATCATCTACACGACATAGCCCTGAATTTTCCAATGCGCAGCTCTTTGCAAAAGAGAGATATTGGCAAGGAAAAGCTGTCTTGTACCATTGCATTTTTCTCCCAAACGAAGGACACTAGAAAGAAA